>NC_140816.1:7892500-7897500 GCF_050613455.1 Vespa mandarinia | reverse complement strand
TTTTTTTCTTTTTTCTTTTTCTTTTTTTTTCCTTTTCCTTTTTTGTTCACATCACACCGACACACTCAATCAGCGATCTAAGTCTAATCACTTATCAACGGTGACGGTTAACTAAATTCTGACTAAATTATTATTATTACGATTAGGATTAAGCTTTGGCATTTATTACCGCGGGTTTCATCCGCGTCCTTCCTTCCAACCCTTTTGTCATCAATTACAAAGAATAAAGGACAGAAATTTCATGTCCTTCCAATATTCCCCCACCCCCCACCCCCACCCCCCTGTAAATTGTAATAATTTCACCATCGACCAACCATCTCCTTCACCTTTTTAAATCTCATCAAAGCGCAATTATATCAACACCATGAAGAATCTCTCGTTATTAATTCCCGATCGTTCGGCGATTATTCGCTAACGATATTCAGGAATAATTCTTTTACAATTACAATAATAGCCTCGGTATAATAGGGTACTTCAGAAATCATCATTAAAACGTTCTCTTATCTATACAATTATCAAAGATTAATTTCAAATCCTGATATTCTGATGTTCGTTCATATCATTTATCAAAAATTAAATGACAATATCAGTAATCAGAATCTATCATTGAACAAACAGAATCCTTGTTATATCCTAAGTACGTCATCGATCATTATTTTATATATTTTGTTACATTTTTCTCTTTTTTTTTTCTGTTTTCTTTTTTGTTTTGTTTTGTTCTCTCCCTCTCTCTCTCTCTCTCTCTCTCTCTCTCTCTCTCTCTATCTCTATCTCTTTCATAACTATCAATATCCCTTTCGACATAGACATATGGTTCCTTGTTAAAAATCACTGCCGTAACATTTTTTTTAGTTTTCTAATACACATTCATTCGTTGTCCAACGATCCAAAATGTCGTCGTGTTAATTTCATGGACGCAACACAACGATCGTACGTTCGGAGGTAGGTCTTTTCTTTTTCTTTTCTTTTCTTTTCCTTTTTTATTTTTTTTTTTCATCAAATGTTGGTTTCTCTTTCTTTTTATTTATTTATTATTCATTGTTCTTTTTCTTTTTTCCTTTTTTATTTATTATATTTTGTTTTATCTTTTTTTTTCTTTTTTCTTTTTTCTTTTTTCTTTTCCTTTTTTTTTTTTTTTTTTTTTAACGGGAAGACGGAAAGGATATAACATATCCTTGTGATAATAAAACGTCGAAGAAAATTCCCCGATTATTATTATTTGTCAATGAATTTGCGAAGCTCTGGAAAATATTTTCGTACGATCGATGATAGATATCGTTCGCGTTACTCCTTGAATTAATTATTTTCTTCGTTTTACAGTTATTCTTCACAGAGATTCCTTGGCTGATTATTATTTTGTACTGTTAATCTCGTATTTCCATTTTTCTATTACGTTCCATTTCAATCGAGTCGATTATTGTCTAGCTCGACGATCTCATATAATATATAATATATATATATATATATTTATATAAACATATGTATACCTCCTATCTCTTTCTCAAATTCTATCAAATTTCCAATCTCTTGCTCCAACTCCTCAGTTTATACAGAAATTAATTTCTTCTTTTCACGTGGAAGTGTAAAAAACGATATTCTACGAATTTTATTACGTTCAGATCTGGAAGATTTCATCGATTCGGAAAATAAGTGCTTTTGCATTATATCTATTATAGAAAAAAAAGCTTCGTTATATATGTGTACGTGTGTGTGTATATATACACATATACATACATAGTTAACGCATTTCCATTCTTGTTTTTTTTTCTCAATCTCTCTATCTCTCATTCTCTCATTCTCTCTTTCTCTCTCTCTCTCTCTCGCTCGCTCTCTCTCTATCTCCCTATTTCATTATCGATCTATGCCGGAGGTATTTGTGTTTGTTTTTTTTCATTCGTCCCAAGAAAACTATGAATTATCAAAAAGTGTCCCGAGAAAGGCAGCGCCTCCATTTAAACGGCGCTACGATAGATGCGCTACAAAAGCTGTGCTATAACAGGATGCAGAAGACACATATGCTCGGCACCACGTATCGGAAGTCGATTCACGCTGAAATGACGAACCATTTCTGGTATACTTTCAAAGGGTTTGCTAAACTGTCCTAATATATATGCGTTTAGCTCCTCGTTCTTCTGTATACGCATGTGCATGAAACCTTTGGCACTCCTGTTCAAACAAACAAACAAATAAAAATTATATAAATAAATAAAATACTTTTATATTAAATATTTATTTTATATTAAATATTATTATACATATATATATATATATTGCATTTTTTTATTAATAAATTTTATATTATTTCCCATTCCGAAACGTTGATCGTCATTATCTAAAAACGATAATCACATTAAAATGGCCAATAATAAAAATATAAAGTTAATTAATATTATAGTATTTGTTCACTTAAAGGAATTTCATTTCGTATCTATTATCAAACTTACTTAAGAGACAACGAGTAATCTTGTTTGGTCGATTCACTGTTCCTCACCAAGTAACTTCCTTCACGAAGAAGTCGGAGAACAGCTTCGGCTTCGATTCTCGTGATAGAACCGTGATACCATCTAAAAAATGAAAAAGGACATTTATTTTTATATTTTATATTTATTTTTATATTTATAATTTATCTAACAATTTCTTGTTTTCCTATATTATTTATTAACTCGTTCGTATCGCGAGATGAGAAGAAAAATTTTTTTTTTAATTTATCCGAAACCAAATAATCGGCAATTCATTTTCTTTACATTACATATTACATATTATTTATATATTAATACATTAAAAGAATTAATACATTAACAATTAATTAATAAATAAATAAATTAATAAAAATTCTACAAGTAACAGATTATATATATAAATTAATTTTCATAAAATAATTTATTATACATTATTAATATATAATTCATTAATATATTGAATTAATAATGCGTTAAAATAATTGAATACGTAAAAAATAAAGAAGAAATGAAAAATAAATGAAAAATTTTTAATGATGAGAAAAACTAACCCTTGTCTCTCCAAAGGTAAATCGACATCAACTAGATCAGCTGATCCTCTTGCAATATTCATTTCTAAAGGTAATCCAAGGCTAAGTCCACCAGGCTTCTTTAACGCCAGTTGTCCGACGTTCGTTCCACCCCCGGAAGCATTTCCACCAGCTTCCAGATTCAGAGTCATCTTTGGACGCGCCAGACCGCCGCCTGAAATGAGTCACGCGACAGTTAGACGCCGGTAAACTCGCCGAGCAGTAAACACCGGATCGCATCTCTTTATAGATTTTATCCAGTATATATATACATATAATACATACACACACATACACAAACATATATATATATATATATATATATATGTATGACAAGACGATTCTCTTTCTTAACTAAATCTTAAAAGTTGCAATCAGAACAAAGATTTGTGACTCTCAAATATAATCTATCTGATACATACTATCGTACTTTAATTCTTGGAATTTTTGATCTTTTGACAGATCATTTTTGTTTTTTTTTGTTTTTTTTCTTTTCTTTTTTTTTTTGTTTCTTTTTCTTTATACACGTTCTTCTTCCAATCCAATATTTATCGTTATAATTAAAGATTTATCCTATGATAAAAGATATTCCTGAGGAATTAGATGATAGCTCGATGAGCTTTAATATTAGATCTGTGATGATTGTCAAATGAAAAAGAGAGAAAAAGAATGTTTGATCTATGCATTTATAAAAATTTTAAAGGATTCCTTTAATAAATGTCTTTTTCTCAATCCAAGAGTTCACATTTTTAATCAAAATCATGAAAGATTGTTTGAGGATCAGAGAAAGTGGAAGAATATTCTATACATTGTACAGACACACATATATATACATATATATACACATATATACACACACACACACATATATATAGAGAGAGAGAGAAAGAGAAAAAGAGAGAGAGAGAGATATAGCACGAAATTGAATTTAATAAAACAGAACAAGCTCAATCACAGTGAGTGCAGACCCGTCTGACTTCGTTAATGTTTAATCATGGTGAAAATGATAGTGCGTGAGGTGAAATAAGGAATAGGTGAGGGATGTTAGAAGATGGTAGAGACTTTGTTCAACTATTTTACTCCAGGAGTCTAAGATAAATGTATATGTTGGTACAAGAGCAAAGACCGACTATCTTTCTACTGTGTATAAGGAGAATGAGATGAGAAAGAGTGATATATAGGGTCGGGACACATTAACCTCAAGTAAGAAACTAACTCGGTGTTACACCTGTCAGAGCAATTTCCTTTTACCTGGCTCATGCTACAGCCAAGAATTCAACCGTTAAGAGATTGCGCCGAACAAATGAGATTATTGCCTCGCGGAACAAACCTCTTAAAACTTTTTCTTTTAACCGCAACTTAAAATCAACTTTTTCCTTCTTTTATTTTTCTTTTTTTTCCCCTTAGTTCCGGATAACAGGTAACACGTATTTACGCGTACGTACAAATGATCACGATTTAATTTTTACTCCAATATTTCACGCGATCACATTTTTTCCCACCTCTTTCTCTTGTCTCTTAACACGTTATTGCGTAAGTACGCTGTATAAGTACTAAAAGGGATTATCGCATTATCAATGACGCATTACGACGTGTTGCATATCTTCAGGCAGTAAATTCTATCTATTGTATATATGCAAAATCGTATCGTTTAAATTCGATTGTTAAAAATAACGATTGAACTTCCCGTTAAATCGTAGTATACACTTGAAAATTTTCTCTCATTTCTTTTCTCCGTAATAAGTACTTAAATTTTCGTAGATCGAGCAGACGTATTGTTTTTGAAGCAACAATGCACGTAATTTCTGGAGGAATCTTAAGAGAAAATTCTAACGTAAAAAAGTTCTAAGAACGATGGAAAGACAGAGGAAGAGAAAGAGTAAAGGAAGGGAAAGAGAGAAAGAGAAAGAAAGAGAGTTGTGAGAACTTCTTTAAGAGGGAGGAAAATCGAAATAAGAAATCTTGAGAGCAT
>NC_140816.1:7827500-7887500 GCF_050613455.1 Vespa mandarinia | reverse complement strand
GCCGCTTTCGTAGCCTTCCGATTCGCAAGCGGAAACAAGCCGTTAGCGAATGAAACGAGGCGAAAAGTCGAGAAAAATTGGGTCAGGAGAGTACGCTGATTTTCACGTCGGTTAAACGGAAAGGACTGGAAGAGTTTTGCAAAAGGAAGAAAAAGAAAAATGGCAAGAGAGAGAGAGAGAGAGAGAGAGAGAAAAGAAAAAATATCCGCAAAGCATGATGCGACGTTTGGCACTCGTTAAAAATCTCATTCAGGAAGACGAGAGGAGGGAGGAAGTGGTGGACGAGGAGAAGAGTGGTGAGAAGGAAGGGTAGAAAAAGAAGGAGTCTATGAAGATTAGAAATCTCGAGTTGGATCGCGTAAAATGCGACACTTTGGATACGTACCAAACGATTTTAACGACGGCAACGAACAGAGTCAGTCAGCCACTCTCTCTCTTTCTCTCTCTCTCTCTCTCTCTCTCTCTCTCTCTCTCTTTCTATCGTGTTTGCGAGTAGCTGCGACAAAATTGCAATTTCTTCAACGACGTAGGACGAGCATAAGAGTGTATGTGTGTTTGTGTTCATGCTTGGAAACCGACGCTCTACGAAAAGCACTTAAACTGAGTGTACGTATGTACGTACGTATATATGTGTGTATGTATGTTAGTATATATGTATTTACTGCTTGCGTTTACGCGTCGATATTTTCCTCATATGAAAAGGGGGAGGGAGAGGAAGAGGGAAAGAGAGAGAGAGAGAGAGAGAGGGGTGTGCTTGGGGTGGGAAAAAGCGCACGATATTATTCGCTTACTTGGCTTTTATACATTTTATTTCGTTCAACTTAGGTATGTTCCACGTCGTGCAATGACGTCGTCCCAGCAAAAAAAGGTCGGAATTATTAAACGAATCGCTTTGTTGAGCGTTTGCACATTTACGACGTTGTTAATAAAAATCCAAAATATGAGCGACAAAAAGAAATATGAAAACAAAAGAGTAATGGAGAGAGCGAGGAGAGGAACGGAAAAAAAAAAGAAATAAACAAAGCCAAAGATTTCGATTTCATGGAGAACGAAAAATGTTGCCGAACTTTTTAACTTTGGTATACTATTAAAATAGTTTCTTTTTTTTTTCTTTTTTTTTTTTTTTTAAAGCGTTATTTGCAAACATTTTTCTTTTTCTCTTTTTTTTTCCTTTTCCTTTTTTTTTTTCATCGGCCTTATAATTTTTTTAACGACGCAAACGACCTCGCTCGCTATCCTTTCCCTTCCATCCTTTCTTCTCCTTATTTCTCTTCCTTTTTCACACATCTTCTCCTACGTGAACGCGACGCGCGTTAATTAAAATTTTGCGGTAATAGCAACGCACATTCCATGATTTAATTTCCATCCACGGATTCGTTAAACAGAGAAAACGGACGACGTTGTTTCATCGATTAAGATTAAATCCGATCTCGCGATAATTAACATGAAATTTTACTTTTCTTCGACGATCCTTGAAAAATGAGTCGGACGTTATTTCGATACTCTAAAAAAAAAAAAAAAAAAGAAAAAAGAAAGAAAGAAAAAAGAAGAGAAAAAAAAGAATCACAACCTTTCTTAATTATTATTTCACGCATGAAGATCAAAACGAATCATTAAAAATGGAGCAAAAAAAAGGCCAGTCCTCGAAGTCGACATTCCTAAACTAAAAAAATTAAATAATAACGTGAAACGCTATCCAACATGAAATTTTACTTTCTTCGAGGTTCCTGAAAAATAAATGGCACGTTATCCTGATCCTCTAAAAAAGAAAAAAAAAAAAAAAAAAAAGAAAAAGAAAAAGAAAAAAAAACTACATCACTATTTATCTATATTACATTACTACATTACTGCTATATCATCCCTATCAAAAAATCTAAACAAATCATAATAAAAATAAAAACGTGAGACGGTTACTAACGGCGAGAAATTTTACTTCCTTCGAGGAGAACCTTAAATATGAATGGACTGTTGTCCTTTAAAAATTATTATTTATATGCATCACATTACGACCTTACCATTATTTCATGCATGAAGATCTGAACGAATCGTTTTCAAAAAAAAAAAAAAAAAAAAAAAATAAAAAAAAGAAACCCGAAAAGGAATAGATAAAAAAAAAAGAAAAATAAAAAACACAAAGGAATAAGAAACAAAAAGAGCTGGTCGAGGTCGTTAGTTTAAAGGGGGGAGATAAAAAAAGGAAAAAAAAAAAGAAAAGAAAAAAAAACTAAAATAAAAAAGAAGGCGGTATAGAGATGGCACAACCGTTTGGAACAATAAAAATTCCAAGGGCGAGGAGAGACAAAACGAATGATCCTTCGGCGGGATTTCACGAAACTTCGCAAATCTTTTTCCGACTGGCTTCAACCGAGCGAACTATACTAGAGGGGTGGGAGAGACGAGAGATACTAGCAAGTAAGTACGATGTCTTCGTTTTTGCTAGAGCCATTTCTCTCTTTCTCTCTCTCTCTCTCTCTCTCTCTCTCTCTCTCTCTCTCTCTCTCTCTCTCTCTCTCACCTCTCTCACTTCCACCCCGTTAACGATCGCCCTTACGATAGGGAGGAAACGTTAAGAAAGGAATACTTCTCTCTTCACGGTCGTTAAATCCTCCCAGGACCTATCTCGTGATTCGTGGGAATATCAATTTTCACGCTTACAAAATTTATCGATTTATTTACGATTAATCCGAAAGGTATGTATCTCAATTATACATACATAAATTTATAAATATCCATTTTTTGTAATCATCGATTTAACGAAGATAATGTTATATCAATTGGATTTGGAATAAAATTTCTATTTTTTATTTCAATTTTTTTTTCTTCCCTTTTTTTTTTTTTGTTAATATTCTTCAAAATTTAAATTTAGATTTAAATGAAGATCATATCGTATTTAATAAAGATCATCATTTCGTAATAATGATCTTTATAATTTCTTTATTCGTTTATCTCTTTCTCTTTCTTATCGTTCGTCTAAGATCAATAACGTTCAACGTAGCGTGAAGGTGGTTCATTTGGTCTCTCTTTTTCTCTCTGTTTCTTTCTTTCAAAGAAGCTTCTTTCTTTCAACACTTTGTTACGTTCTTCCGAGTCACTATTCTTCTTTCTAACGAAAGACGCGGTTCATCTACTTTCGAGAAAAAGAACTATACCGTCTGGTTCGTAGCGAATACTTCCTAAGGGAAGGAAAAGTAACAAGAAAAGAAACAAGAGAGGAAGAGGGAGGGAAGAAAAAGAAGAAGAAGAAGAAGAAGAAGAAGAAGAAGAAGAAGAAGAAGAAGAAAGATATCATCCTTGACCGAATAAAAAAGAGAATATTTTTGTCACTCGAAATGAACGGACTGTCAGAGTCGTCAAAATGAAAATAATCCGAAGTTGAAATAAATAGAGCGTAATATAATATTTCCGATATTGCCAATGTACAATGTACAATATTGTACACAAGTATCTGTATATGTCTATATGTAGGTACGTATGTACGTATGTACGTATGTATGTACACAGACACGCACAAACATATATATATATATATATAACAATACGATTTACGTGTCTACATATAGAGTAAAAATAGAGAGCTCAGAAGGTAGACGGTGTGGCGAGATCTTTAAGCTCAGTCTCCATCTCTTTCTTTCTTTCTCTTTCTTTCTCTCTCTCTCTCTCTCTCTCTCTCTGTCTCTCATCTATCGTAGAGAATTGTAGACGCGCAAGCAAGCAAGCAAGCAAGCAAGCAAGCTGGGTGCTTTTGTCTGAAAGCACAATGCAAGAACCGACCTCCTTCCGGGCTGGCCGTCCGTCATAGACGAACTGGTTGAAAATATAAAAAGAAGGATGAGAAGAGAAGGGAAAGGAAAAGGAGAAAGGGAAGGAAAAAAAAGAAGGATAGAGAAGGTAAAAAGGAGAGAGAGAGAAAGGGGAGAAAAAAGATAGAAAGAGAGACAGAGAGAGAAAGAAAGAGAATAGGTGTTTTTGGTCGAGCTGGACCACAACAGCAGAACAACCAACAAACAAGTACATCACCATAATAACCACCAATCAACATCGTTTAACTCGAATCATAGAATTATTTTTCGTCTACACTCAACAAATCTTAAGATTTTCTTTCTCTTAAACGTTAATACGAATTAAATACTATAATACAAATAATCTATTAAAATCTGAAGATTGTTTGTTTCTTATAATTTATATCTTTAATATGACCTAAATATTAAGATAAATAATGATTTATCATTGGTTAAACACTTTCTCTCTCTCTCTCTCTCTCTCTCTCTCTCTCTCTTTATATTAATTAGAAATATGATAAGACGATAAGATTTATGGATGAGAACGAATGTTCTTAATTCTCCAACAGATCTATTTTTTTCTTTCTCGTAGAAAACCCGCCGATGAGTAAGCGAAAGTTTATCGAAGAGAAAGAGTGGGAAAGAAGGAGAAGGAGAGAGGGAGGAAGAGAGACAGAGAGAAAGAAAAGGAGGAACAAATCGGTTCTCTAGCAAGGTGCTCCGTCATCGCTTCTAAATCTTTGGATCGGTCAAGATGGGATTACGATGATCGACGATCCCTTCCTCGCCATTAGCAAACTAATAAAGCAGCTTTGCCTTTAACAACAACGTTGGAGACAACAACGTTCGGGCTAACGCAAGAAACGAATCGATCTATCAAACTCATCGTCGTCGAGATAACTTTAGCAGCTCTTCTGGTTTTTTCACGTGAACAAAAAAAAAAAAAAAGAAAAAGAAAAAAGAAAAAAGAAAAAAAAAGAAGAAGAAGAAGAAGAAGAAGAAAAAAGAGAAAGAGGGAGAACAATAATCGACAACACTTCGACTCTTAGAGAAAGAAGATAAAAGAGGATAAAAGAAAAAGAGAGAGGGAAAAAAAAAGGAAGAAAATATGACAAGGGTCGAATTGTTTCTCAAAAAACTTTTACTAAGAAAATAATATTTTTTTTTTTCAGTAATATCTCTTTCTTTCTATTTCTTTTTTTTTTTTTTTTTTTTTTTTGGAAATATTCGATGTGTTTATACTTTGTCGACAATTTTCTTAACAAACGAAAATTGTTACTTCGACACAAAACTTCGTTCAACTTTCATTACTACGTCATATTATATACCTTTACAATATGGATTATATTATATATCACAAAGGATCTCGTTATATCTTTATTAACTTTATATTTACTAATGTTACTCCTCTATTATCGACTTGTATATATCGCGTACTAAGGATTGAAACGAAGGAACTTTAAAAATTTTATTTCGAAAGGAAAAAAGAAAAAATAACAATGGATTCATTAATTAAGTTTACGAATATTGAATCTAATCTTGAAGGAAAAATACAAACATTAATATTATCATTACGATTAGAGAATTCAATTATTTACATTTATGTATATTGATTCAATATTTTTAATAATCAACGATAAACATTTTGTAAAACAATCGATAAGTATATACGAATATTTTTATATTAAATGTTATTATGAATTAAACGTCAGGTAGACGCGTTCGTCTAGATTCATTAATATTTTATTATAAATATTGATCGAGTGTTTTGTAAAAATATTCATTCAATAAATATATAGTTAAATAAGTAAACAAGTTCAAGACACTTCAATTTTATCGTCGTAATTTGTTGGGGGATAAATAAAAATTTTTTATATGATATCTTATAAAAAATATACGAGAATGTATTATCGAAAAGAGAGACGAAGATGGAAGATCGTATATGATACTTTCCGAAATCTGTTCTCGATCACGTGCTAACAGCTACGTTGAAAGCCGGAACGACGACGAGCTTTTTTTCCTCGTCTTCAGTTTTTCTCTTCTCGACTCGCGCCCTCTTCAAAAAGTAATTTACGGATCCAAATCGGGCAACATCCATCAGACGGGAAGAAATATATCCCGTCCTTCGATACGAACGCAGCTGACTGTTCCTTAAGCTCAACTAACGCGAACGAGAAAGAGGAAAATCACGAAACGATTCTTCTTTCTGTTTCTTCATTCGTCAAAGTTAATATGTTGGCGTGTTAGGAATTCTTATCGACTCGCTTTTTTTTCCTTCTTCTATTTTAACGTTTCTCTCGATGATTAATACCGATCAATGTAAGTTAAGATTCATTTTTTCTTTTTCTTTTTTTACGAATTCAAATAAAACGACGTACGCATGCGTTACATGTGCTTTCTATTTTATAAATAAAAAAAAAAAAAGAAAAAAAAAACTATTGAAACAGAAAGTGTGTATCTGATAAAAAATGAAGATTAATTCTTCTTTAAACGATGTATGTACGTAAACGTTATTTGTGCTTTCTATTTAAATAAAAAAAAAAAAAAAAAAAAAAAAAAAAAAAAAGAAGAAGAAAAGACACATCATCAACCTTTGAATTCATTCCCCAATAATTCAATATCGACTATTATTCGCCCATCTTTTTTTTCTTTTTCTTTTTTTTTTCTGTTGCCCGCCGTTTGTTAGAGAATTCGCGTCCCGTGGTTATCGAAAGTCCCGAGAGTTTTATCATTTATCGCCGCGTGGTTACGAACAAACGGGAATCTCTCTCATTTTATCTATTTTCAACCCTCTCACTATCTCTATCTCGTTCTACTTCTCTTCTCGTCCCTTTCTCTCTGTGTGTGCATCTATCTTGTTAGCAAAAGCCGAGAAACGGAACTCACTCGACCGTAGGTGGCCGATATCGAAGAGTTTCGAGTTCGCAACAATATCAGAGTTGTACCAAACGAAATACATTTTCGTTATTCATTACAGACGAAACAGGAAATACGATTGAATTAAACGAGGATATTAAATTTTATCGAGGAAATGAAAAATCAAAAGCAATCCTACGAAGAATAATCTAATGAAATAATCCAAACATTTTTGCACACTAATCGTATCATAAAAACGTCAAGATATATTGGTAAAGAAAAAAAAAAAGACAAGTATTAATATATCGACAGAGAAAGAGAGAGAGAGAGAGAGAGAGAGAGAGAGAGAGAGAGAGAACGGAAAGGCCATCTTATGTTAGCAGAAAACAGATTTATGAAGCATTCATGTTTTTATCGACACTTTAGGAAGTACTATAAAAATATACTACTACACCTCTCTCTCTCTCTCTCTCTCTCTCTCTCTCTCTCTCTCTCTCTCTTTTTCTCATTCTTTCATACCATTTGACTCTTCCCGTCTCTATCACTCATACGTATGTACGTAAAACATCATACTCGATATAGTATAGACTCGGATACTGCGGTATTTACCATCCCCTCGATCGACTCTCCCTTTCTGTCTATCCAACTATCTCTCTCTCTCTCTCTCTCTCTCTCTCTCTATATATATATATATATATATATATATATATATATATATATATATGACACACACATGTACACACATCTCCATCTCTTTCTCTATAATGCCAGTTTAGCCTGTGGGCGATGGCTATGCGCGCGAGCTTGCATTAGAGCTTTCCCAATTTGGTGGGGTGAACGATAGAATAGGGTAAGTACAGAAGGGTAGACAAGAGGCGTTCAAACTATCGTTCGATTCCGAGGATGGCGACGGCGGGCCTCGAGGTAAAACGGGGTAAAAGGGTGAGAGCGATGGTGAGAGTGAGGGTGAGAGGGAAGAAAAAGGTGTGAGGTACACCACACGCTGGACCACAGTTGAGACTTAATCGTTTGACTAATGCAACCTAACGCTTCTTGCTAAACTGCATATTTAATGCTCTTATTTTTCTATGATAAAGCTTCCTTTTTTTTTTTTTTTTTTTATTATATTAAACATTTTATCACGAATTTAAATCGTCAATTTCGAAATATTTTTCTTCTCTTTGGGAAATGTCGTGATTTTTGAGGAAAAATAAAATTCTTTTCTTTTCTTTTTCTTCTCTTTTTTTTACGGACACTGTGACTCAAGAAAGAGAAAAAAGAGAGAGAAAGGGAGAACCACCCTATTCATTTAGCCGTTCCAGCGGAATAGGTAATTAAAATTTTTTAAGGCGATAATATGTAAGATCTTTACCCCGCGCAAGCTTGCAAACCGAATGGTGTGTTGGTAACATTAAATATTTGGTCGTTCTGTAAAGGTACTGAAGGTTTTAAGTGAGGCTTAACGATGTTAGTCCCTGTCTGGAAGGTTCATAACGATCAGCATCAAATTACGGTATCCCTCTCGGTTCTGGTGAGTACTTAACTCACCTCGAGCTACCCAAAAGTACGACGTTTTTATCACTTTAATGGTGAGACACTTGATTAACGAGAGACGAGCCCGTTACCGAAGTGTCTTGCGGCTTCGCCTTGACGTTAAGCTAATCGTTTAAAAAGAAGACCTCTGATAAAACTTCATCATAGCCACTTGCTTTACAAAAGAAGATTATGATGACTCGTCTCATTTTTTTTCTGATCTTCTCTCTCTCTCTCTCTCTCTCTCTCGCTCTTTTTCTTTTTTTTTGTCTTTCCTTAAAGGAGATTAATCCGAATTTAGTCTAAACCTAAATTCTTTGGCATTAAAAATATCGCCTTACATATATAACTTCTATATAATAAAAAGATGACTCACCAAATAGAGCAGATGGTTCGACGTCGCGTACCGATAAACTCGAAGAAGCTTGTGATGCACTAGATTCGGTGCTTTGAGTGCACCTAAGTCTCCTTCTAAGTTTTGGCATGTCAAAGGGCAAATCTCTCAAATCGACACTTGTCGCGCTACCAGATGTTGTTGCATCCTGTTGCATGAGCAATCTTCTTCTACGAAGTTTTGGCATGTCAAACGGCAAATCGGATAATTCCGGCTCATTATCGACTATATTGATGTTATCCAATTGGGGTTTTACCAGGTGAAAACCAAAGGGCTTGCACTTGATACCGGCTCGAGACTCGATAGAAATACCACTGTCGGAGCCTTGTATTTCTGCATCTCCGGAAGACGACGATTGGAGAGCTAAATTAATCAGATTCTTGTTTTGAGGAGTTCGTCTCTTTTTAAAGGACGTGTCCATGGGAGACGTGACGGAATTTGTATTTGTGTTGGTTGCATTGGTATTTGTATTCGTATTAGTGTTGGTATTGTTGGTAAGCATAACGTTATTTTCAGTGGTAATGTTTTCCTCGGGCGATGCCTTTTGAGAATTATTATTACGATTGTTGTCCGAGGTCTCAGAGGCTGGTTCCTGTGAGGACTTATCAGAAATAGGCGAAAGTATATGAAGTTTATTGGCATGATGCGTCAGGAAGCCCGTTAAAGATGGCTGTTGATGATGATGATGATGATGATAACAATTTGTACCACCGCTGTCGGAGCTATGAGAACTTAGACTGGTACTGTGACGACTTTCTGAGCTGCTCGTAGATCGATTACCTTCGCTGGTGCTGCTTCTCAAAGACTCCATACTACCGCCGCTACTACTAGTTGCCATACTTTCGGTACTGGAATATCCAGCTCTGCGCCTGCTGTTACGTAATTTGAATTCCAAAAGGCCAGCCTCCCTTCTTGGACGTGCAAGGTCACTCTCAGCTTCGTGAGGCCTACCCTTGAACTCCATGATGGGTTTGCTCTCGCGTATCAAACTTCTTGGACGTTGTCTCTCGTCTCTTGGCCTGCTCTTGAACTCAAGAATAAGTTCCTTGTCGAAACGGCGGCCTTGAGATGACTCGACGTTTTCCTGAACGAAGTTCTTAGGTCGGCTTTTGATCTCTAAAATGCTGCCCTCGCTACTTTGAGGAGAATCCTTGGCACGTAATGTAGACTTCACGGGTAGTCTCATGTCCTTCAAACGTGGATGATCCGGTTGGGATGGCAAATTTGGTGCGCTGCGTATGTTCAGCAATAGGTGATCGCGATTCCCATGAAATTTCGCGGGTAAGGGTGCCGTTGATGGCGGCGAGGGTGTGTAACCTCTTGCAGGAAGTCTCGGCGAGCCAGTTTTTTCATCGCTCGAGTTTATCTGGAGGGATTCGATATCCTGGGACAGAGTCGAAATATTGTCTGATTGTTGTTGTTGTTGTTGTTGATGCTGCTGCTGCTGTTGTTGTTGTTGCTGTTGTTGCTGAAGACGGCTCGGAATTGGTTTTGGGCGGAGAAGTACGACTTTGCGTCGATGGTCTTTGCTCGAATGCGGTTGACCAGCGTAAGGAATTTGTTGTTGCTGTTGTTGTTGCTGCTGTTGCTGTTGTTGTTGCAGCTGTTGTTGTTGTTGCTGTTGTTGTTGTTGCTGTTTCGACGTATCGGTCGACGAACTCGTTCGACTCACAGCTAAAGCGCTACTGCTTCTTATCTGATTTATTAAATAGAAAAAAAAAAAATAGAAAAAAGAGGAAAAAACTTGTGACTATTCGCTGCTATCGAATAAAGTGATATGTGTATATATATATATATATATTAAATCATGTACAACTTACTTGGGAATGCAGTACCGGATGATTGGTAACTCGATCGAGATCGTCTAAGTCGTCGTCAGAACGATTGACCTTGCAATCGAAGGCTGTCTCATAGAGATGACGTTGCCTCGCCATCTCTTCCTCGTCTTCCTCCAAACCAGCCACCACCACCACCTCCTCCTCCTCCTCCTCCTCCTCCTCCTCCTCCTCCTCCTCGTCCTCCCCCTCCACGTCGTCCTCGTCCTCCACCAGAATCGGCTGTGGATCTATTCTTCTGGCACGTCGTAATTTCCGCGGTGCTGTCTGATGATGATGATGATGGTGATAGTGGTGATGATAATGATGAAGAAGTTGCTGCTGCTGTTGCTGCTGCTGCTGCTGTTGCGTTTGCTGTTGTTGCCGCGTAGTCTGCGGCTGTCGTCGATCTAGCTCATCCTCTTCTTCCTCGGCTGATGCGACGCACGTACAAACGGTACTCGGAAGATCATGGCTCAGCAGCCTAGGCGGAGGCATGAGTGTGTGAACCCACTCCGTGATGATGCACGATGAGAGGATCTCGCTGTTTCTATCTGGGACAGCATGCTCGCTCCCCGATGTGGGGCTCACTAGATCTTGATTCTGATAATTCTGTTGCTGTTGCTGTTGGGGATGCTGTTGCTGTTGTCCTTTTTGCTGTAGTCCCCCCTGTTGCTGTTGATAATGCTGTTGCTGTTGCTGTTGCTGTTGCTGTTGCTGCTGATATTGATGCTGTTGTTGATGAGGCGAATAGGGACCCCCATCACCCGCCAGAGAATTTCTCTTCGGTATACCGGGTGTTCTCGAACGTTCCTCAGGCACGTCGAGGCTCACACTCTTTCTATATTTACTCGGTTGTGATCTTATCGGCTGTTCCGGTACTTTGAAGAGATCACCGTAATAATACGGCGACGGATGACGAGCAGGTTGATTTGAATCCGTAGAGGATTGATCAGCGAGATGTACTAATGCAACGCAATCAACGAGTACACCATCGGTAGATAGTGGCCTGTCGCTTTCTACTGAAGCAGCTCGTAACGAGCTCGACGCGTGCAAACTGTTCTTACGTTTTCTAGCACCAGTGAAACGTTCCTCGGCGATTTCATCCTCGCAAGACGATCCAGAAGCCGATGGATCTGAAAGAAAAAAAGAAAAGAAAAGAGAGAAATAAAAAGGAAAGATGAAAGCTGACAGAAAAAAACAAGCTTGCAATCAAATGATCCCGATAATTCGAGCAACGAGACGTTCATAATTGAGCGTTTGCCTCGAGAAGAGGACTTCTGCTCGATAACAAGAAAATGGCTATCGTCCATCGTGATGGGACAAAAAACGGGGGAGAGGGAAGTTCGAAATTTAAATAGGAGGGTGCGTATATATAACGAGGGTAAAAAAAAAAAGAGGAAAAGGAAAAAAAAACAGAAGAAAAGCTCTCGTAGTAGCAGACAAGCAAGGTAAAATGGTACACGAGATTTTCATAATCGTTTCATCGTGACTCGTGATAGCCAGCAAGAGAGAGAGAGAGAGAGAAAGAGAGAGAGAGAAAGAGAGAGTGAGAGGACACTTAGGAAAAACGAAATTGCCGTGAAACGATGGGTCCTCTTCTCCTTAAAAATCACTTCCTTCTACGATGGGATATTACGGGTAATGGTTTCTGGCCTCTTCCACTTTCTCCCTCGTTCGTTCGTTCGTTCGTTCGTTCATTCTTTCTTTCTTTCTTTTTTTTTTTTTTCTTTTTTTTTTTCTACGTGTATCGTACTCAACGCTCCGTCGGCTGTTTTCCTTCCTTTCTTTGCCATAACTTAATTCCAATGACACTCAGTTTGCGATCACGTCACCAACATCCACGCGAATACATGTACAC
This sequence comes from Vespa mandarinia, assembly GCF_050613455.1. NCBI lineage: Eukaryota > Metazoa > Arthropoda > Insecta > Hymenoptera > Vespidae > Vespa > Vespa mandarinia. Next base: position 7,875,263 of record NC_140816.1, on the reverse strand, counting down.
ACGTAGAACGAAACACCCTCTCAACAGACGGTGAGAAATAGATCGCTTTAGGAGGAGCCGCAAAATTGCATGGACACCCGGTACACATTATACCTTTGGCATACTATATACCAAGCCAGTAGTGATAGGTGAAAGGAGTGGAGATAATGGGCGCATTATGCTCGAACGGAGGGATACCCGTTAGAATCCTTCTTGCGAGGAGTCTGGAGAGAGTAGTCGCGGTGACGCTATAAACCATAACCTGCCTCTGACAGAATACGCCATTGCAGATATATATATATTAGTGTATATGTATGTGTGTCTATGTGTATATATATATATATATATATATATAATGGAAAACTTTATCCCATTGAAATAAAGGGGATCAAAATTATTATCTTATCGAGTGCTCTGGTATTATAAACCGAACAAATTTACTGATAATATTTAACCAATAAATAACGACAGATAAAACTCTTCCTTTAAAGATTTCTCATATAATACTCGTTAAATAATTATCAAAAAAAAAAAAAAAAAAAAAGAAAAACAAACAAACACATTGATTATCTCCTTTAACATTATCATTCGTTTCTATTATTCCTCTGTTTATACGGAGATAAGAGTCTCGAATTATTATGTACCAAACGGATATCAGGATTTAATACGTAAAATTTTATATATATTGTTCTCATTGTTCCTTTTGTTGTTGTTGTTGTTGTTGTTTATAAATCGTTCGAATAAACAGAGAAGAATCGTAGGTATTTATTTGGATACTTTAACGATCCCATGAGTTCTAACACCGACACGTTCTTAAACTACAGGACTACAATGAAATCACGAAATGCGGAATGAGAAATTAATATCTATGTTGAATGAATAAACTCGCGAATTTATTACACGAGACTCGTTTCTCTTTTAACGAATAACGAACATCAACGTCGTTTTAATCACATTTTCATTCTCTTTCCCTCCCTCTCTCTTTTTCTCTCTCTCTCTCTGTCTCTCTCTCTCTTTTTTGATACTCGTCCAAGTTTCTTCCACCTCTTTAACGTTCCTTTTTCTCATTTATTCTCACGAACTTACAGAGTTCCTCATCGCAAATGATAAAGAAGGATATGATCTATACTATGAGGATGGTATTAGTAGTGGTAATGATAGTTGTGCTAGTCATGTTGATGATGGGCCTTTGTCTTATCCATTCAGTTTGTTTTTTCTTTTTTTCTCTCTCTCTCTCTCTCTCTCTCTCTCTTTTTCTTTTTTCCTCGAGACGTAGAAACTTGGCACACAAAACTGACAGCAAGGCAGAATTTTTTGATATATTTACAAAAAATATCTCTGGGCGTTTCCCCTTCAATTTTCTCTATGTTCACTTTCAACTTCATTTCGATATATCATTTAATATTTCAAAAGTTTCTAATATATATATATATATATATATATATATATATATATATATATATACATACATAAATTGATTTTCATTCAATAGAGTTTCACGTTTATTCGACTTGGATACATTTTATAACGAGAATTATGGAATATGAGAAATATGGAAAAAGAAAGGGGAAAGGAAAAAAAGAAAACAAAAAAAGAAATTCTTTAACCTTTCTCAATGAAATCGATTTGACCTAAGGTTTCGAAGTCCAATATCCTCAAGACGATCGTAATATCGGTTTTTTTTTCAGCGAAGGTTGAACTTCAATATCAAGCGGAATCTTCTATCGATGGCGAAGAGGTTTAAACGATCGTAAACGAATGAAAAATCAAAAGTAAATGAGAATCCGAGAAATCATGAATATGCATCAACAGCTGTTCCCTTTTGCTTTCGTACGAACGAACGAACGCGAAATCGTAAGAAAAAGATTATTCTACCATTGAAAATATAAATATAAATATCGTTTTAGGAAATAAATTTTTCATTAAGTAATCCAATTCTTTCAATAAAACGAAACGATCATTGAAATAATTTAATTGTAAATTATATTCAAATATATATATATATATATTTTTTTTTTGTATATGTATATATATATATATATCTCGTGTATTTACGAAAACATTCACGACTTAAAATATATGACTTAAAATATATATAAATATGGAATAAAAGAGTACATTCTATTCTTCTCTTTTCTCACGTAGCTTTCTGGTTAACACAGCACGAACGATAAAAGAAGACTGCCAAACACGCAAGTACGCTTGACCTGTTCGAAGAGTTGTTGTCGTTCCGACCTATACGCCAGAAAGAGAGAGACAGAGAGACAAAGAGAGAGAGAGAGAGAAAGACAATAAGAATAGGAAAGAGAATCATAACACGAACGTATTCAAGTGAAAACAAAAACAGACTGATCGAATCGTCATATATACATGACCCTGTAATCACAAATATATTATTTGTGATTACAAAATGATAGATTCCATAAAATCCACCAAGAGATCTTTATCGATCGGTCTGTTTAGAAAAATCGAAGAAATAACAAAAAAAAAATAAAAAAAAAAAAAAAAAAATAAAAAAAAAAAATAAGGAAACAGTGTATACTTAAATAAAATCGATGACACATGATGCACACCCACACATACATGCATGCTGGTTCATAGACCACATACTGCGTCCTGGCGTACCGCCAAATTGCAAGGATATTGATTACCGATCAATAATCAGATTTACGAGACATCCACTGGGTCGCTGGATATTTCACGGAATAAGGATAGAAACGTTCTATTAAATGAGAGAGAGAGAGAGAGAGAGAGAGAGAGAGAGAGAGGGAGGGAGCGATAGATAGATCGAGATAGCGATAGAATGCATCGTGCAACGAAGATAACGACTAACAGAGAGAAGGATAGTACGATACTGGTTCGGGATGTTGGATGCAACTCTAGGGACGAGGGATGGCATCCCTAATGAATCTATTAGGGAGCCTGAGCGACAACCCTCTGCCGTCCAGCAATCACTACGGACAACACGAAACGATGCAAGCTCGATGCAGCCGTGATGTCTGTATATGTGTGTAGAGAAAGAGAGAAAGAGAAGAACAAAGAGAGAGAGAATAACCCTACTGCTTATCGGATAGTTCTGTGAACGAATCCATAGAGGGATGATTTTCTAAGTGACAGCTACTTAGATTCAGCACGAATTCATAATCGTGAATATGTACGAGAGATTAATCAACGCAATTGCCCAATTAATATCTCACGAATTTCTATACAAACAATAAAATTTATTCTTCCAATTATTTTTAAATTGTTAAGATTTTTCGATTCAGAAATAACATTTCTAAAATTAACTTCGTTAAGTTTCAACTTGCAATTGTACTTGATGAAGTTTCTCAAGGCCAGTGCTTTCAAAGAGTGGTACAAAAAAAAGAAAGAAAGAGAGAGAGAGAGAGAGAGAGAAGGAGAGGAAGAGAGAGATGCAGTTGTAATTACCAGCTCGGTCTTTTAGTTTCAACGAGAACAGTCTGAGAGTATTATTATTACGTAGTATTATTATCGATGCCAGATTAAACAACATTATTCTCTACCCTTCCAAGCGGATCGTGCCAAGCGAGAAATCTCTTGCCAAGTGTTGTAATTTATAAAAAGAAAGAAAAACAGATGAAGAAAAATGAAGAGAGATAGAAAGGATAAGTAATCAGAAAAACGTAGCTATGAAGTAAGTAATATCTAAGTTCGATCGAGAGCACATTTCAATATTACAGAAATAATGTCAGATTGAAAAATTTAATCCGAAATTGAACATTTTTTTTTCCTCCCGCGTAGCGACACATCCAAATCTCTCTTATTATCGTATTATCTATAAAGAGGAAAATGCAAAATAAAAAAATTTTTGCCATCTTCGATGGTCGAAAGAACGAAATGGTGACGTAGCGTTTCTTAGATTTCATGTCTCAATTTAATATTTAATTCATAATATAATACAGAAAGACAACGACTATAGAAATAACCCATGGCAAGTCTTTATATATATATATATATATATATATATATAAAAGATAACGAGAGAAGAAAAAGGCTCGAGATGATTTTGGGGTTGTACTTGGCTATCGGCTACTTCACTTTGCTATTTTTTTTCTTCTTCTTTTTATTAGATATTGTCCTCATAACATAACCGACGAATATGACAGAAGAAACCAAGAAAAGCGCACGGATACGAGACGCGTTTGGAGAAGTAGGAGGGGACATCGTTTTGGGGTCGATTCTTGTATCGTGCTATGGTGGCAAAAAAGAAAAAGGAAAAGGAAAAAAAAAAGAAAAAGCAAAAGGTAAAAGGGGAAGAAAGAATCTTTCGAAAAAGAACCCCTATAAGAAATATATATATATAACAACACAGATGGCCATTTTCAGGACCCGAACGAAATCACGAGCCGTATCTTTTTTCTTCTTTCATGTTTGAAGAAGAACAAGAAGAAGAGGTATAAAAAGACGACGACGACGACGACGATGACGACGACGACGACGACGACGACGACGACGACGACGAAGAAGAAAAAGATGAAGAATAAGAATACGAAGACGTAGCCAAAAGATTACTAGGAGGAGTCTAAGCGTACAACAAAATGAAAGGCAATCTCAGTTATTGGCAACGATGCTATATCAGAATCCATGGTTACGATCCTTTAGGGATCTTTGCCTTAACGAAACGTGCCAAACGTGACACGTTATCATTCGACGAGGGGTTCGTCGAACGATCGCCTTTATCGTCTATGATTATTATAATAAATCTCATAAAGTTTTCAAGGATATGTTTCTTTCGTTGATCAATTTTTAATTAATATCGATAATAAATGTAAATAATTTATTTATACATTTGCATATTATTTCGATACTTTTTCAATATTTTTTTTTTTCTATGGTAAAACGTTTACAAAATAATGATAGTGATATAACAATTCGATCGAGTAGATTTAATAAATCGTATTTAATCCGAACGATCTCACAAAGATCAATGATCTATTAAAATACATTTATACAATTTATCTTAATGGTTTACACAGAGATTTATTTTCTTGTCTTGTCTTGTCTTTAGTAGCGAAAGCTCCTGAAGAAGAAGAAGCTACTAACGAGCCGAAAGTCATCATCGGGGTCACGGTAAGCAGTGAAAGAAAGACGTTAGTGACATTAAGGAAAGATAAGAGAAAGGACAAGAAGCGCTGAGGGAGTGAGATATACTTTCAAAGAAAATTCGTCTCCTCTCATCTTTGCCTTTTCATTCTTTACCCTAGCCCAACCCATCTCACCCTTATCCCCACCCCTTTAACTCAGTCCCTCTTTTCCCGTCTATCTTCAAACCGACCAACGAAGTCACCTTTGAAAAATCTTTTAAAACAAGTCGAAATCTATAAAAACTGTCTTCTTCGCGAAAGAAGTGATAGTGGTGATGGTGGTGGTGGTGGTGGTGGTGGTGGTGGTGGTGGTAGTTGTTGTTGGTTTCGAAAGATGATTCTAAGTGGTCCACTGATTACAAGGCCCAGTCAAATCTTCAAGCAAACTGGTCCTTTCCCTTCTTTGATTACTCTCTCGTGTTGAAACACGAGAAACGAATCCCGAAGAAATCTGAGAAAGAGAGAGAGAGAGAGAGGGACGGAAAAAGAGCAACGTTACCGGTGCTAGAATGGACTCCTCACTTTTCTCGCGGCTTTCTCGCGACATAGAAAATTAAAGGAAAGGCGCCTGGGGTTCACGTCTTTGAACGCTTTAAGTGGCAATTACGTGCCTTTGCTCTTTCTGCCTCTCTCTCTCTCTCTCTCTCTCTCTTCTTTTTTTTCTTTCCACCGAAGCATATATTTCAACATTTTTCCCTCTTTTTTATTTTTTTTTTCTTTTTATTAATACTTTTAAGATTATTCCGCAGGGTCAAAATGCCACAAATGGGATCGAGTATTCCTGTACCTGTGATAAATAAATAAAAAAAAAAAAAGAAAAGAAAAGAAAAACAAAAAGAAGAAAATAAAACTTTTTATTTTTATTTAACACAGCTTTAGAACATAATACGTTTGTCTGAGGTGAATTCTTCTTGCATAAAAAAAAAATTTTAATAAAAGTCATAAAATCGATGACGCTTTCATGGTATTTAAGATAAAAGAATTTTTATCGTCATAAGCGTTATTGTTTATGCATGAAAAGCGAATGCAAGACGCAAAAGAGAAAGAGAGAGAAAAAGAGAGAGAGAGAGAGAGAGAGAGAAAGTGAGAAGGGCACGATCCAGAGAGGGAAGATCCTTTGATCTACGTAGAGAAAGTGGGAAAGGAACGTGCGTGCGATCCAAAGGGGAGGAAAGGGAGGCTGCTTCCGGCCGAAGCAGGAGTGCTGATTTTAAAAGGCGCAGAGGGACACGCCTTTGAGCGTTTGGAGTGGCAATTACTTGCTCTGTCCTCAAATTACTTACTCCAGTAATTTTATTCCAACCGTCCTAACTCACGACGACTAAAAGTCGTCATCGTCGTCGTCATCGTCGTCGTCGTCGTCATCGTCGTCGTCGTCATCGTCGTCGTCGTCGTCATTGTCATTGTCGTCATCGTGGAAATCGCGAACAAACTTTCACGATCAAACCCTTCTAACTTTTTTCCTCTTTCATTCGAGATTACAATCTATATCGTAAAACAGTTGTAGTTCCATCGATATAATAAAAACGTTATTAAAATCTATTGAATCAATTAGAATGATGACTCACTCATGAGAAAAAAATTATTTATTATCTCTAATCGATTGTAAATATATTCTTGTAAAGTATAGCATCTGTGAGGGAGCGAAAATCTTCGTTTTTTTTCTCTCTCTCTTTCTTTTTTACCATTCTCTTGTGTAATGTAACATACATTACACATGAATTTACATATCTTAATGACAACGTGTTATCGATGATGTATGAAATATAATGCGTGACGTTTTCGAACGCGGCGATTGATAACAATGCTACTAATTTTCTAATGAAATTTCATTAGAGAAGAAAAAAAAAAAAAAGAAAAGAAAAAGGAATAAAACAGATACGCGTTATAGAAACAAAATTAATATCTCTTTAATCTAAGTCAAAGATTTGAAAAGGATTTTCCTTCAACCTTTCGCGCCTGACAATAAAAAGGAGAGTTTATTCGATCGGCACTTTTCTCGGACCTCTCGAGATACACGGGATTAGGGATTGGAGGTTGGGTGGAGAAGGGTAGATGGGGGGAGAGGGAGGGAGACGAAGGGATTGGGAAGTGGTGGATTAAGTGAGAAAATTTTTCACTCTTAAAACTTTCTCAAAAATATAATGAGGACTCGTGGACAAGTGGAAACCAAAATCGACCATCTAGAGTTATTTCTTTAAATAACAAATTACGATAATAATTCTCAATTGAGAAGATGATGTAAGGGATATGATTAAGAAAAAAAGAGAACAAAAAAAAATAGAACAAAAAAAGAAAAAGAACAATTTCGCAAAACAGTCTTTTTAGATTACTAAATCCAGACGTATAAATCACTTCGATATTCAAGTAGGTACCTTTTCCCAGGCGATCGAACGGTAGAGTAACACCTGTAGTAAAAGTTCCACGAAATTGCTATAAAGTGGTTGTAATTATGAGCAGAAGTCCCTTTACGATTCACAGGGAATAGGGAATCCCGTGAACAATTTTGTTCCTCGTTAAGAGTGACCATTCGAACGAGAGAGAGAGAGAGAGAGAGGGGGGGAGGGAGAGAGGGAGGGAGCATCACGCTGGATCGTTAGGTTCAATTGATTTTGCTCGAAATAAAATCAATGTTTGCTTCGTTGCGAGGGGTCAAGAGATAGACAAGGATAGACGAAACAGAAGAGAGAGAAAGAGAGAGAGAGATATATATAGATAGATAGTTAGAAAGAGATAGAAGTGTATCGAGGAAAAGGGGTGGCGTCGAAACTGTCGTTTCGATTGAGGGGGTTTAAGGGGGGATTGAGATAGCGAGAGATGAACGGATTATTCGCTTCCCTATCGGTAGACATCGCCCGATTGAAATCTACAACGGTGGTCACGCGCGAAGCACGCTCGTTTGCTTCGTTTGGGAAGGGGTTGACTGCTTTCTGCGTATTTGAGGGTAGTATGGGTACGCGTCCGAAGACAGAACCAATGCGGCCCGATTGCGGATCCTCCTCCTTCGTTAAGCCACCCGTTACTTTAGATTTGGCACGATTAATCGAAACGACGATGGCTACGATGGAAATTTTTCGATCGAATCTAACGCGAGTGCACTTCATCATGAGAGAGGGTGACGTACGATAATTGTTTGCCGAATCCTCTCGAAAAAAAAATGTTAGGTTCTCGATCTTTTTTTCTTCTTTATTTTTGTTTTTTTTTTTTAATCTTTTTTCTCTCTCTCTCTCTCTCTTTCTCTCTCTCTCTCTACAATTAATCACCTACGTTGGTTTAATTCAAAATTAAAAGGAAAAAGGGGATTTTTAATTGTTTTTATGAAATTTGAAGAAAGACAAAATGTAATTACAAGTATTAGGAAAAGAAATATAGAATTTAATTAGGATATTATTAGAAAAGAAAAATAAGATTTGTTAAAATCTATAAACGATCTTATATTATAGGATAGGTAGATATGATATTCTAATCTCAAAGTCTGCTTATTCTCCTTCTTCACTCTCTTCACCCTTATCTGTCGACCATACACGCACTTTCTCGAGGACAAACGATCTTTCCCAGTCGAGACGATCGTTATCTTTATCTCTCTTTCTAACTTACGCAGACAAATTCGTGGCCTAGGGCAGCAACATCTGATACGAAGAGATTAGGCTTAAGCGTTCGCGAAATTATCTCGCAACGATATGCAAATCGTGACATAAATGTTAATTGTAATTGCCCATGAAATGAATTTCCGAGGGGAATCGTTCCCTTCCCCCCCCCCTCTCTCTCTCTTTCTCTCTCTTTCTCTCTTTTCAATATTAGATATCACTCAAGAAATAAAACTTATTTAAAAATAATTTGCTTGCAATTGTACCGAATTGCAAAACGGCATGTTATTGCATATGTAAAGATTTAATTGTACAAAAAAAAAAAAAAGAAAAAGAAAACGAAAAAAAAGAAGATAAAAAAAAAATGATCAAATTTTGATCATGAAAGCGAAAAGAAAATTTCGACTATAGTTAACAGAATATTTCTTTCTATAATCTTTTATCGATCTTCGTGAGTAAATAAACGAAGTGAGATAAATTGCGTAAAGTTAACTCGGCAAATTGATATCGCTTAGTATCGTCCGACAATGGGGAGAAAACAAATAACCGTAGCTGAACTTTGGAGAAATTCGTTCGATCGTTAATAATCGTGTCTGTGGTAATGGTCGAAGTATGAGGGAAAAAAAAAGAAGACGAGGAAGAAGATGAAAAGAAAAAAAAAAGAAGAAGAAAAAAGAAAAAGAACAATAACAATAATAATAATAATAAGAAGAAGAAGAAGAAGAAGAAGAAGAATCGTTGCTATGTTTCATCATACCGAGAGAAAAATACTCAAATTGTACGAAATAAAATTGCAATAGAAAGAAGTATTAACGAATAGATCGATTATATATTAATAATATTAGATTTTAAATGCATATTAATTATGCGTCTTTCGTAATTAAGAATTTACGAGTTTTTATCGGCCATTAAATTTTCATACTATTCTTAACCAAACCTATCTTCCCCCACTCCACCCCCTCCCCCATCACCCACTCCATCATCTGCTATCCATCAACTCATTGTAATAATCTAACAGAAGATAATTTGACTGAATCGTTTTGATTCGTTGCGTTGGTTCTAAAGCAAGTATCGATCCTCGACCAAAACGGACGACCATCGTCGTCGTAGCTACGTTCATTGTTCTCTCGTAATTTCATTCGAATTCGTTCGAAAGGTACCACCACCCGGTCGTCGCTATGGGTGAACGTCAAAACGTTTACATCGATCGAAGGGAACGTAATTTCATGGTACGCGGAACGAAATGATAAGGTTAATTCGTTCATTCGTTCATTCGTTCATTTCGAATTTTCTCTTTGAATATAAAGTGATAAAAGAAAGTAGTATTTGGGATTTGATTAATCGGGGGAAAAAAAAAATAAATAAATAAAGTATTGAAAAGAAAAAAAAAATATATATATATATACATAATAAAAAGGAAAAAAAAAGAACCATCGCTCATTTACGATTAACAAAGAAAAAAGAAAGAAAGAAAGCAAAAAAAAAAAAAAAAGAAGAAAAAATTATTCTCTATGTTTTCGATAAGCAAAAGAAAAAATAAAAAAAAAGAAAAGAAAAAAGAAAAAAAAATCCATCTTTCCATTGAAAAATTTCATTCGTATTAGAAACCATCGTGATCATTCCAATTTCTTATATCTAAAGTTTGTTCATTTATCTTATTCTAACCCAAACCCTTTTTTCATTCTTCCTAATCATCAAGAGAAAGGATTTCGACTACTATTACCAAGAGTAATTCATGGAATTCGATATGAAAGGAGAGACACTTAGTTCTCTGTCTCATCTTCGTCGTCGTCGTTGTGTTATAAGCGTTCCACTAATCTAACTTGTGAAATTGTGCACGAAGAATGAAGATCTTCGAATGAAGGATAGAAAGTCTGTGAGATAGAGAGAAAGAGAAAGAAAGAAAGAAAGAGAGAGAGAGAGAGAGAGAGAGAGAGAGAGACAGAGAAATGGTAGGTAAAGATCTGAAAGGTACTTGGTGCCATTGGTCGCAACGAAGAACCATGCCGTTGACAGTTTGTAAATGATCCAGTTTGCTGGGTGAGAAAGTGAGAAATAGGGAAGAAGAGCTTGGTGAAGGAATGATATATGTATGTGTATACGTATCTGTGTATGTATATGTGTATAGAAAGAAAGAGAGAGAGAGAGAGAGAGAGAGAGTGAGAGAGAGAGAGAAAAGAGGAATGAGGGTGAATCTCGTTTCGAGAAAGGGAAATGAGTAGAAGAGGAGCCTCTGGAAAAGGGGTGGAACGGTCCCGTTAACTATTCATCTTCGTGGCGATCCAACAAACTTTCCTACCCGCTTACCCGCAGCTACGGAATACTAAAATTGTCGCGAAAGGAAAGCCTTCAAGCGTTAGGAATATAACAGATAAGAAAGATAAAGTTTCCTCGATCGTGGAATTATCCTTTTAACATTTTCGCGGTATAAAATTTTTTATGATTATAACTTTACAAAGAGAAAATATTATATCTTTCGCGTTATATTATTAAAAGGGAATAAAATATTTAATGTACAAATATGTTGTCGAGCGTAAAAAAAAATATCTCCCGTTATTTTTCATTAAACATTATGTAATGTTTAACAAACCAGATTGAAATTTTGCGGATATGTTAACAGGACTTTTTCTTTTTTTAATTTTTTGTTAAATTACTTCCTTCCAGCTCGTCGATCCGCACATCGTAGATCCTACGAACGAGCATTTAATGTGAAACAGAACGCCTCTTCTACAAGCTGGACAACGGACAAACGAACGGACGGCTTGTCATTTGCATACAATGAACCCATGGTCGCGTTAACTGTTCGGGGACGTGGAACGAGCTACAAGTCACCTGGTACCAGTAATTGAAATGAGGGAAGTTCTCTGAGGGAAGGGTAGTTCGAAGAGATGATCATCGTGGGACTACAGAGAGAGATAGATAGATAGATAGATAGATGGATAGATAGATAGATAGAGAGAAAAAGGAAATGATCGCCGTTGAGACAATGGAAATTTTAGTGCGATCGACAAAAAAGAAACATTTTTTTTTCAGCTTAACGATTACAGAAAACAGTCGTCGTTTCGATGAACTTATCTATGACATCAATACCATCGACCTTTGAAGTATATATCAGTTATATATACATATATATCGATTATCCTCGTCATCTGAAAAAAAGAAAGAAAGAAAGAAAGAAAGAAAGCAAAAAAAATAAGAAGATATATGACTATGAAAAGATTTTTTGTCGCAAAGTATATCAGAGCAATCTGAATTGGAAGATTGAAGAAACGATGGAAAAGATTGGATCGTTCGTTAATCGCTCGATTTTTAATTACTTCCTACAGGAAAGACTGGAACGAGGCAAGAAAAACCTATGTCGGCGGGAGAGTCCTGTTGAAAACGGTTAATAAGTACTGAAAGAGAGGGAGAATCAGAAAGAGAGGGAGAAAGAGAGAAAGAGAAAGAGAAAGAGAAAGAGAAAGAGAGGAAAGAGGTACAGTGCTGAAAAACCCCCTTGAAACTTTACAGACTACGAGAACGAAACGGGAGAGGACGAGTCCGTTGCTTTTGGTGTTGCTGTTACTGATGCTGTTAGTAGTAGTACCAGCAGCAATAGTAGTAGTAGTAGTAGTAGTTGTAATGATAACGATGGTAGCTAACGTTGGTGATGGTGCTGACGACGGACAGAAAAGGGAGAGTTTAATTAAATATCACACGACATATTATGGGATGAGATCGGAAACGTGTAGATTGCCCTTACTGGCAAGTAAACGTCAGGGACAGAACTCAATGTTGAAAAGTTCAAACGAATCGAACCCTAGAGAAGGTTAGTTTCTGGGCATTATCATTGAAGGAGATAACCACCCTAGACCCTGGAACGACACATTGGTCTCCCGGATATAGAGAATGTCGAGACATTTCAGCTTAACCGTTCCGTGTCCCCAGTTTTTTTTTTCTTCTTTTTTTTTTTTTTTTTTTTTTTTTACAAATACCGAACCACTCTGAAAATTCCATCGGTATGACCCTTCGACTATCTTCCTTTTTTTTCCTCTCTCTCTCCTTTTCCTTGGTCCTTTCCTTTCCCTTTTTCCTTCTTTCCTCCTTTCTATCTCTCCTTCTTCTCGTACAATATATTTCCTACGTATACGCGCGTGCACAACTACCTAAACGTCAATTCGATTAGATTTGGAAAGAAAAAAAAAAAAGAAAAGAAAAAAGAGAAATAATTTCCGTCACGTTTGGGTTATAAGAAGGAAGAGAGAGAGAATAATATTCTATGGGAACAATGTCATATAAAAATTACAAATCATTAAAAATGTATACGCAACAGACAAGAAACAACAACAGTGTATCTTTATGTATGTAAATCCCTTTCGTATCGTTGGAAACAAATAAAACGCAACGCGGTTATAGTCATCCGAAAGGAAATCCAAAGTATGAGAGGGTAACGTGTTCATGTTTCAAAGGGTTCTCTCCTTCCTTTAGGTTTGTACGGCTTGAGGCCAAGCTAACCATCGTCAACCATCTCCAGGATCAGACGAGAGGGCAAAGGCAACGTTTACTCGCTACGTTTGCACAATCTTCTTTCACCGCGGCTTGCGTACTCTTATCTCCATCATCATCTCTCTTATACAACATTCATCACGATACTCCGCGAATTAAAAGCCCATGAATATGGTAAGGATGCAAATTCAAGGATCGGTGTTTATTCGGGATCAGTGTTACTTGGCAATCTGCATATTTCGGTGTCGGGAACACAACGGAATGAGAACTGTGCTATGGTCCAGCTATGCATATTATCTCTCTCTCTCTCTCTCTCTCTCTCTCTTTCTTTCTCTGTCTGTCTCTTTAGGTATCTATCTATCTCTATCTATCTATCTTTACGTCGTTGTTGAGTAGGGTTAGAAATCTACAAACAGAGAGGACTAGGTGATGCTGGCCATGCGAGATAACTATGGAAGTTAATTATTGAGACGAGATATTCACCTACCAAACACACTTAAACCTAACTCCGAGACTTGTTTAACGAGCCATTTTCTAATAAATAATACAAACTACCTCGACTCGATTGTAATGTAGTATTAATTTTTTTTTTTCTTCTTTTTTTAATATATATATATATATATATATATATATATATATATATATATAACCAAATACGACGAATAAATGATAGAACGAATGAACGAACGAACGACGAGTTCAGATTTAAATGTTAAAAATTGATTATTAATCATTTCTAAATGAAAAGATAAAGACAAAGATCCTATCACATTGTTGACTATTTAACTTAATCAGTTAGAATAATTTTTGAAGATAAAAAGAAGAAGGAAAGAAAATTTCTCAAACGTAATTAAAAAATTTAAACGAGCATTTTCCATAAAAGTTCTGAAATTTTAAGAGATATATTAATAACAAATAATACTGCTTATGATCACTGTCTATCTTCGTTCATTTTCAAATACAAATAAATATATTCATATATTTATTTATTTATTTAAATTATTTATTTATATTATTTCAATTAATCAATTTACCTGTATAAGGTCGACAATAGTTCCGATTTACTTTGCTATAAATCGTTGGCAATGAAGTCTCAGCTCCTGGTTCGATATAGGCCTTACTCTTGCTATCTCTAGGATCACTGTATTGTTCCACGACTTCAATCTCTGCCTGAAAGGAAAAGAATAATTTTGTAATTTTTTCTTTTTTCCTTTTTTTATTTCGTCTTCTTTTTTTTTTTTTTTAAATGTCTCCCTTCGACATTTCATATCGATGGATTAATGATAATATTATAATAATAATAATAAAAAAAGAAAAATTCATTATTTATGTTATATTTATATTAATTGGCAAGATTATTATTATTTGGCAAGAGATTAGTTAATTATTGGCATAACCATTTCTACAATACTAATTTGGCAATGGTTCCATTTCTCCCTAATACACACACACACATACATACATACATACATACATACACATAGGACATATACAAACACACACTTTAAAGTTTGTACCTAATAGTGACGTCTAGGAGCGTCGTCTCTTTACGGGTTACCACGAGAAAGGGTTATTGCCGGAGTTTCCTAGGTCTAAACGTACGAAACACGTTAACAGCAAACCGTTTCCACCTTCTGAACGTGGCCAATTGCGGTAATGCCTTGGCATTGGAGAAGTTAAAGGGGTAAACATTTTCTTCTGCATATTTATTATACATTTAAACGATCGTTACTTCCGCGAAAAAAAGAAAGAAAGAAAAGAAAAAGAAAACAAAAAGCAAATTGCAAAAAGAAAAATAATAAAAAAGAAAGGAAAACAGAATAACACGTTCAACTAATATCCAATAAAAAGATTTCTTCTTGGATGGAAAGGAAATTTTCGTTTTTTTTCTTTTTTTTTTTTTTTTTCTTTCTTTCTTATTAAACAGTAACCGCGTTATTTATACATACATATGAATAATTAATATAAATTTTTGTATACGATTATAAGAAAAAAAAAAAATAAAATAAAATAAATAAATAAATAAATAAATGCGACGGGAATAGATCGATTAGAAAGATAATGTAAAATTTAATCGATATCGATGGCTCAATCAAATTGATCTTAAATTAAAAAGCAATCTCAATTTACGTTTACGTAACATTTATCCAAATTCATTGGCATTCGTTTAAATTGGAATGAATTTAAACAGAGCATTAAGAAAAATACACGAAATGTCTGTCAGTACGAATTGACTCGAGGATGTCAAAGGAATAGAAAAAAAAAAATAAATAAATAAATAAATAAATAAAAATGAGTCCGGCTAAACCACCCTTCATGGTTCCTCCAAATATCGTCGTAATATCTGAATCTTCTTTTTTTCTTTTTTGTTTTTTTTTTACCATCCTTCTTCATCCCTACCTACGTTTATTCTAGTAAGGAACTTTCTCTTTCTTTTTTGATATTATCTTTCTCTTTCTCTCTCTCTCTCTCTCTCTCTCTCTCTCTCTCTCTCTCTTTCTTTCTATCTCTTTTTATATCCTTTTCTTTTTCTTCTTCGATATTAATAACAACACCAATGATGAGAGGTAATAACGATATCCTCGGGCAAAAAGTATGAATGAAGTAGGTACCTATTTATCAACGAATCGAAGAAGAATGAAGATGGAAGGACGACAAACTTTAGTGTAAAAGAGATAGACAGATAGACAGAGATCGATAGATAGAGAGTTAAGATTTCTTGAGATAGAAAATGCCTGATCAATGGGAAGAAGAAGTCAAGCATGGTTTCTTAAAAATAAAATGGTATGAGTGTATCAAGAGTCAAAGAAAAACACAGAAAATAGAGACTGACTGAGTGACTGGCTAAAGAGAGAGAGAGAGAGAGAGAGAGAGAGAGAGAAAAAAAGATATGAGCAGATAGGACGAAGAGAGAGAAAGAAAGATGGGAAGCTCTTTAGCCCTTCCCCCCACTTCCCTCTCTCTCTCTTTCTCTCTCTTTCTCTCTCATTCTTCGACGAAAAAAAACGTTGTGGAAAAGAGAGACGGAAACAAGGTGGAAGGTTTGAGAGATGGATGAGAAGACGGCGAAGAAGACAAGTAGCCTTAAATTGAAAGAACCCGAAATTGGAATTCTCCTGCCAAAGTTGAACGTCGCTGCCCTCGGGGGGTTGTTCCGAAGGCGAAAAGGTCTGCCAACGATTCACCACCATCCACTATCCTCCTTCTCCTCCACCTCCTCCTTCTCCTCCTACCATCATCCACCCCTCGACTACGTTCCCGTTAAAGAAAGTGAACGAACGAGTGAGAAAGAAATAAAGAGAGAGAGAGAGAGAGAGAGAGGGAGAGAGGGATCCCTGGTAACACATAAATTCGTAGATGTTTATACGGAAATTACGAAGGTAGCTTTCGACGATAGGGGGAAAAGTACGTACATGAGAGTCCCGATCTCGACTGTTGAAAATTTAACGTTGACGAACCGAATACGATGATTTATCCCACCCTATCCTGTGTAAACATTATCAACGAGGTGTATCCTCATTTGATCGTGAGTTATATGACGTTTCGTATTCTCGATAAAATTCGAATCGATCTTTCGAATTTGTGGCTTCGTTTCTCGCAATCAAGGATCTTCAATGAAATTCAAATAGATTTTTGTTAACCTCTTTGTCTGTACGTATATATGTATGTATATCTCTCTTTTTTTCTCTCCCTCTCTCTCTCTCTCTCTCTCTCTCTCTCTCTCTCGTTCATTAAAAAATATATCGAACTTCTATTTAACGTAAAAAATTTCCTGATCAATTGTTTAAATAAATTCATTACTTCAATTCTAATTATTATCGAGTAATTAAGAATAATGAATTTATTAATGTAATTACCCGTTAATAACATAAACAATTCTAATTCACCATGTTATTTTCTTTCTGCCATATTGCATAAATCTCTCGTTACTTTCCGCGGTACTAGTGCACGGTACTGCATGGAGTTACCCTCGGCCATCGACGGAGTGAAATTCCGTAAAAGGTGGTTGTTACCCTCTCTCTCTCTCTCTCCCTCTCTCTCTCTCTCTCTCTCTCTCTCTGCCGCACGTTCCATTCGGTAATCCTATCGATTTATGAAAGACTTTAAGCCGATTATTCGACCACTGTATTATAATCGGGAACGATCATTAGCCAACATAATCATACAACTTCGGGCTATTTACGATGGTCGAGCGTATGCATTTTACCTCGATTTATTATTACATACCGACGAAGTCTTCTTGATCCTCTTTCTTGCATTACGTAAAATGGCCAATCCCCCTATGCGACACTATAATATTCCTTTTGTTCTGCGAATCCGAGAGTGAATTTATAAAAAAAAAAAAAAAAAAAAAAAGGAATAGAGGAAAAAGAAAAAGAAAAGCAGAAAAAAATAGCATTCCGTATTATTGATCTCAAAATAATTTATAATTTAATCCTTTCATTTTACCGACAGTCTTTAATTATGATTATATATATATATATATATATATATATATATATATATATATATATATATATACTGGCTTGTAAGATAAAAAAAAGAAAAAAAAAACAAAGAAAGAAAGAAAGAAAGAAAAAGAAAGAAAAGGTTCATAAATTTTGAATTCAATAAAACGGATCCGACCCCTCCAACAATTGTTTCGGGGGCAACTTTTGGTCCCGCCCACCCTCCTATGCTACCCCATTTTAACTTAAAAAGATCAAAATGAAAAGAAATAAGAGAATGTAAGAAGAAGAGAATTGTTCCGTAACGCGACGTTCTAAGTTCGTACCTTCGAAGAATAAGGGCCGAGAGATGGTAGGCCCTTTTGTTTAAAGTGATAAATGCGAAGCGACGGCCGTGCTCGACCTCACGCATAAAATAAAGCGCTAAAGTATTAAGTAGGGCTTACGAGCGAGAGTCATAACGATTCACCCCTCTTGAGTCAAGTGCCACCATCGGTTCTCTCTCTCTCTCTCTCTCTCTGTCTTTCTCACTCACTCACTCACTTGATCTCACGATACGAAAAGCACTTTCAATGGGGGAGAGAGAAAGAGAGCTGTTCTGTGACAACGAGGCAAAGGAAACTTTTGTTCGACGCTTACCAGGTGTTCTTCCTTCGACTCACCCATAAGCAATATTTTTCTTTTCCATATTCCCTCAATCCCCTATCCCTGTTTTATCTTATTTTTTTTTATTTTTTTTTTTTTTTTTTACTTTTGACAAATTTCTCAAACAAAGATCATGATAAATGCATCTCGTAAGATTCTCATAATCCTTTCTTTTAATCCGTTCTTCGTCATAAATTCCTCCTCCTCCTCCTCCTCCTCCTTCTTCACCGTTCATCGATCGTTCCATTTAACTTCATTTCTCTGTTAATTTAATAAAAGTATCAACCAACGTTGTGTTACCTTTTTTCAAAATCGATAAAACGAACACGAGTTTTCTCTTATTCGGAGTAATTTCTATGACTCCCCTTACTCTCCTATTGTCTCTCTTCCCCCGCCCCCACCCGACCCTACACCATTTGCCCCGTTCCAACCTGTACCGACCGAAGAGTCGCAACGAAAACTCGTTCTCCAACACGTACAGGGCCAAGCTCGTAATCAATGTACGGTAGTTATACAAAGTTAACAAGTCGTCGAAATATCTGGTAGAATGTTAAAAGTGGACTCGTAATGTATTTCGAAAGTTTTAGTCAAATATATAACCGCGAACGTGAGGACAGCGTGCATACATACACATATACAGATAAATATATAAATGGAGAAAGAGTTAGTAGAGGTTAAAAGTATTACGTATACATATACGATTCATTATCGAATCCTCGTAGTCGTCGTAGTCGTCGTCGTCATCGTCGTCGAGTAATCTCGAAAACTCATTCGAGAAGTTTTCATTCTCATCTCTCGCAAATATCACCAAACGAGAAAGGGGACTATATAGCTTTTTGGGAAAAGCTACGCGTGACGCGCGTAACAGAAGTAACGTTGACGATAGTAAAGGTGATGATGGTGCCCTCGAAGGGAAAGAGGAGTTTTGGAGAAGGAAAGGGGTTAGGCGGGATGACAGAGGATGGTGGTGAGGAGAGGGGCTCGTTGGAGACGTGTTTCAGGGGCAGAAGCATTTAGGCGCAGCGCTCGAGGCAACCCCACAGTCGCCAGAAACTGAGTGCCGGAGCAATTATAAGCAACGCCGGAAGTCACCGTTCTCCAGCCCCACCCTATCTCTCACACCTCTCATCCCCCTTTAACATTCTCTCTCTCTCTCTCTCTCTCTCTCTCTTTCTCTCTCGCTTTTAGTTCGTTCGTTCGTTCGTTCGTTCCTTTTCACTCACGCAGTAAGCACTAGGAACGGCCTTGTTCCTCTCAACCATCCTCGACGATCATTTCTCTCTCTCTCTCTCTCTCTCTCTCTCTCTGTTAGTCACCACCCACGTACCAACCTCACGTAATCCCTCTCGTAACCTCCTACCTTCATGCCCGACGGGTATTTTGTCACCGTCGTAATTATATTTCTCCCTTCAGCCAGCCGATTTTCCGACAGTTCGCCGAGAGAAAATATCAATACTATCCGTTTAACTCCGACGGCAACGATTCTAAACGTACTAGAAAAATTGTCGATAATAATTTCAGAATTGTTACATTTATTTTTCTTTCTTTCTTCCTTCCTTCCTTTCTTTTTTTTTTTTAATACGATTTACTCTTTCTTTTTTTTAGCACACACATAAGCATACGCACGTTGAGTTCTACCTTGTCGTTTATTATATTGATATACTTTTGATAACACGTCTCTTTTTTTATTTCCTATTTCTTTTTTCGTCAAATTTCAAATCAAATTATACGATTAATAATAGATACTTAGATACTTGAATGAGTTTTTGTATATTAGATACAAATGATACTTTAACATAGATAAAACTTAAACAAATAAATATACCCACATTATTCGTGAATTTTATTTTACGATTGGTAATCATTGAGAAATACGTGATAAAATAAATAAATTAGATCAATCTAAGAGAAAATATAAATAAGTATGTAAGTAAAATACTCACGTTCTCGACTGTAGGACTTGGCAAAGTCCACTGAATCGACGAGGAAGTTGCAGCCGCAGCACTGGAGGGACGTTTCTTGTTTACGAAGTCAACCGGTAAACTATACTCGTCGCACAATGAGACCTGAAAATAGAATTAAATACCTGACGTGATAATTTGCAAAATGTATCTATGAGAAAAATAGATAGATAGAGAGAAAGAGAAAGAGAGAATAAGTTCATTGAATTTCTATTACTTTAAACAAATGGATAGAGATATAAATGGGGATCAATTCTAAGGCCATTGTATCGAAGACTATCGATCAGTACGATGTCTGAGAATGGCGATGGATTTCCTATCAAAGATTCAAGCACTCAACCCTATAAAAATAACAACGAAAAAAAAAATCATTTTCACTCCATGGGGTATCTCTAATTACCTGTGTCCTGTCTCGAGCACGCATCGCATAAAGCAATAGGGAGAACGATGTATGAAATGGAAAATGGAATTCCATATATATATATATATAGGAGAATAAAAAAACAGGATAAAAAGAGGGAGGGCGATCTAAGCCAAAAAAAAAACGAAAGGTATTCATTGTCGAGTAAAGCGTGGATTTTTGCCGCTCGACAAATCGCAGGGTAAGCAAAGTCATCCCCTTCCTCCATTCTCCTCACCAAGCAACAGTATAGTAGAGAACAGTAACACAACGAATGGTCCAGCTCATCAGTGATATTTACTGTCTGTTGGAGAATCGATCTATATCGATGGGTGCCCTCACTAGAATAGTCAGCAATAGCAATAGCAACCAGGACTATTACCAGGACACCAGGAAGGCCAGGAGCTTGGCACCCTTCTTTCTACTTGCCTAACGACAAAGCTCCTAAACGAGAGAGAGACAGAGGGTGAGAGAGAGAGAGAGAGAGAGAGGAAGAGGTAGGAGCCACAGAGTACGGCCTACCACCTAGGTCCGTGCGTGCATATAAATCGAGACAATCGCGAATCCCCTGAGGGCGGCTTATCGCGCTGTTGGAGCTTGGGAGGCGGGCTAGCAGCAGCACCACCATCACCACCAGCACCAGCACCCACCACCACCAGCAGCCAGCTTCATTCGTTCCTCTCCTCGGGAAAAGGGACCGGGACTTCGCTGTAACACCAACCCATCTTCGACTCCACGCGGATATATCCAGGGAATGCTGCCGTTTTATTCTGCCGGAGACCTCGCATGCAAATGGCCCGCGTTTATTGTTGAGCAAAGAGCGCTATATGAATATGTGAAGTGGTAAATGGAAGAAAAAAAATTCTATACATCGGCAGGGAAGCTTTGGCTTTGAAATGGATTAAAGGAAAGGGATGGTAATCGAACATTATCGATAATCGAACATCATTACGAGGATATTCGATTATTCTCTTTCTCTTTCTCTTTCTCTTTCTCTTTCTCTCTCTCTCTGTCTCTCTCTCTCTACCTCTCTCTCTCTCTTTTGCTCTCGCTCTTTCTAATAAGTTTCCATTAACGAATGATTATGATTAGTAAATGTATTTCGTTCGTTAACCCACGGAAATGTCTAGACGACGACGTTAACAAGATGAAGCTTAAATATATATATATATATATATATACTTTCTTGTTCTCATGAAATTGATACTAACAAGTGGTAATGCATTTCCTGAACTCACACGGCTTCGGGCAATCACCTATTGAGAACTGGAAGATTCCACTGTTTATCACTGTATGGAGGAAGCCAAATACAAATCCAGGCCGTCTCGTTCAAATATATCTTTCATTTGATTAAATCATCGTGCAGAATTGTCTCGTAAGATTAATTAAATATTAAACATAAAAGATCAAATCTTACGTTAATGAGGGTGCTAGGAAAAAACAAAAAAAAAGAAAAAAAAAAAAAAAAGAAAGAGAGAAAAAAAAAGGAAAACAATGAAGAGAAAATTTGTTTCTCGTCATTCTTATCATCTCTCGAATCCTACGACAAAAGTAATAATCCTCGGTTACTCTGCGTTACAACGAATATTACGTTTCTTTCTTTTCTCTTTCTTCTTTTCTTTTTTTTTCTTTTTTTTTTTTCTTCAAGCACGTATGCTCCCTAACCCGTTCGTTGCTTCCTCATGGTAAAAAGGAAGAAAAAAAAAAACCAGAAAAAAAGGAGAAAGAAAAGTCAACGATGAAGCTAATGTTGGTTGGATCCTGGATACAACCCTCGAAGGTTGCACGGCAAATCTCCCGTCCGCATTCCCGTTACGTCCGGCATCTCTCGCGGGTGAGCCGAGATTAAGCGAGAATATTTAGCAAATGTTTCGCATAAATCAAAGCCGGCGCAATATGTTCTGAGTTTCGTGCGAGGCTATGTAAATTCATGGTAATACCAGTGGCCACCCCGCGGAGAGAGGAGTTTCGATTGGTGGAAGAGGTTCTAAGGGGTGGGGAAGGGGAATGGGATACGAAGAGACGTGGTCGACGAGTGAGATTGAAAGAGAGAGACAGCCGATGAATGAGAGTTAGAGACAGAAAGACAGAGATGGAGAGAAAAAGAGAGGGAGAGGGAGAAAAGGGGAGACGTAGAGAGAAAGAGAGAGAGAGAGAGAGAGAGAGAGAGAGAGGAAAAGGAAGGAAGAAGCAGTAGGAAAAGCTCAGAGCGAGGGTGGCAAAGCGCGTATTTCATGAACCCCTAAAGCAGCCCTGAGCATTGCTGCAACCGCCACAATCCCATTCATTCTCTTTATGGGCTCCCAAGTATTCGGGCACCGGGCTTGAATAAATCGGAAATTTGCCCATGGGGTAGAATCGACCGATTCTGCTCTTTACGATTTAACTATGACTTTCGAACTGGTCATCCTTATCAATACACCAAATGAAATATCCTTTTTTATTTTTTTTTATTTTTTTTTTTTGTTTTTTTCGTCCATTTTCTTTGCTTTTTTTCTCCCTTTTCTTTCTTCTGTTCCGTGTCGTAACCTTGTTCGATCAAATTTAAAAAAGAAGTAAATAAAATGATTACTTCAAGGATAATAATATTATATATATATATATATATATATGTGTGTGTGTATTGAACTTTCACTGTTCAAAATGGATTTGCTGATGTAATCCTTCAAACAAAGTTTCAAATTGCTTTGACGGCTAGAAATAGTCGAAACTATTCAACGAAGATACAGTCGTTCGACCGTGCAAACAGATCGATCACGATGACATAATTAACCCTAACTTGGTCTTGAATAGATAAAGGGTCCCAACGACCGAGTAGAATATCTAAATGGTTGTCAGTAAACTGTAAACCTAACGTTACGATAGAACGGGAAGGGGAGAAAGAGAATCTACATTTGAATTAACAAGGACTTTAAACTCTATGTTGTACAATATCGTGTTGTTAAATCCTTCATAGATCATTTCGATTTGTAGTACCACAAATATTTCCATAATCGTATCGACGAGGAATAAATTATTCGAATTTATATATATATATATATATATATATATATATATATAAATTTGAATGATAATAATAATAACATAAAATTCGTTCAATCAGTACGAATATCGATAACATATATATATATATATATGTAATCTTCGTGGATGGTGGGGGAAGGGCAAGAAAAAAGGGAACGAACGATTTATTATAATTTCAATGACTCATAGATACGACATAAATAGAAATACGGATCAATTCTTTCATTATAGACATCCATTAGATAACTTGACACGGTACAACGACGTGAGAAAAGATGAACGAGTAATCGTTCAATACTAACCCTAAATGTATATCTACACACACACACACACACACAGATACACAAACAATGTGTGTATATATATATTTCCAAAGAAATCTCAAGAGTCTTATACCCTCCACTAATAAAAAAAAAAAAAAAAGAAAAAAGGGCCTAACTTTTCCATTAACCGTTCACCATGGTCAGCTAAGATTTATCGAGATCCATAGATCCTTGTTAAAAGTCTAACGAAAATAAAAATACGAACGACGAATGTTGCGGGAAATCAAAGAAAAGTACTAACCATGATCAATGATACCGAATAGAAGAAAATAAAAAAGAAAGAAAGGAAAAACGAGTTCAAAGACAAGTCGACAAGGATACCTTAGGGATTAAAAATCCTTAGGGATTCAACTATTCTCCCTATCTTTCTCTACTTGGACCAGTTGGTCCGTACTACGTAGAACAAATATCAACGTTAAATTTTCACGAAAGGATTCTTGGCAGGACACGAGAGAGAACTTAT
This sequence comes from Vespa mandarinia, assembly GCF_050613455.1. NCBI lineage: Eukaryota > Metazoa > Arthropoda > Insecta > Hymenoptera > Vespidae > Vespa > Vespa mandarinia. The sequence goes on along the minus strand of NC_140816.1, from coordinate 7,850,843 downwards.
CCAAGGGCCAAAGGCTATTCAACATCGTTTTCCAAATTTCAGTTTACCCTCGAGAAGGTTCTCGTACCTTTCGTTCGATCTTCGACAAAGGATCCACACACCATCACTACCACCACTAACACCACCACCACCATCGGCCAAAAATCGATTTTTGTTGACCAACTCGTTTATTCTCATTCGTTACGTTAGACTTACTCCATTAGATATATTTAGAATGACGGTTTTCAAAGGAACAACTCAATTATTATATATTTTTCTTATCTCGATATTTATTCGATAGATTTTTATTGTTATTAATCGATGGTAAATATTTCATCGTAATAAATTATCAACACGTATAAATATTTTCATCGATATTTATAATACAATAGATATTGGTAAGTAATAATATAAATGAATAATTAAATGTCAAATATTTGCGTATAGATTCATTAGAAATATAAACTTTATAGAATGTTTGTTAAGTAATTGAATCGAATTATTAGAAATATTTTTATTAAATATTTTAATTCAATTAGTATTACTATTAACAGACGTAATATTAATCGGATACGTGTAATTACTTTGGAATACCGATTAAAGATGTCGAATAATATTATCCTATAGAAAAATGTCACAGCCTATAGTTCGTATCGAATTGATTGACTAAATATAGAAATCTCCCAAAAAAAAAAGAAAAAAAAAAAAAAGAAAAAAATAAAGAAAAAAAAAATAAATAAATAACTAAATCGATGTACTCTTAAAATCTCATTGAAACAACTGCATTACAAAAGTAAAATCTATAAATCAATCAGTTTCTCTGTTTCCATTCAAATAGAAAATAAACTTTCGTCGATAGTATTGGAGAAAGAAAGAAAGAAAATAAAAAAAAATAAAAAAAAAAAATAAAAAAAAGAAAATAAAAAAAGCAAAACTTATAGATAATCGATATAAGATAGTTCTTTTACAAGAAGTAACAAAGAATTGAAAGGGACACTGTGATTTCAAGATTCGAGGAACAGGGATAGACCATTTCGTCTTCATTTAAACTGGTCCATCGTTTTGCGGCCCTTCCATTGGGTTCTATATCCTTTGGTCCTTCTCCTTTCCTTGGATCCTTGAGAATCGTTTCTTGGGAAGGAACACGCGGGCCTTTTTGCCATGTTTCAAGCCCTTTGTGTGGGTCGCGAAGGGTCGCTCAAAGAGAAGGAGATTCGTTCGAAGTCACCAGAGTACATTTCCGTTGCTACTCACAAGACAGAGAGACAGAGAGAGAGAGAGAGAGAGAGAGAGAGAGAGAGAGAGAGAGAGAGAATGTGGACGAAGGGTCTACCCAAGCTGTTCCTAATCGTCTGTTCTCCTTAAAGCTAAGTCCATCCTTCTTCCAAGCCACCCCAACCCACTTTATCCTACACCACCACCCCTTCCCACCTCACCATCTCCTCTTCTCTTTGCCCTTCATTCATCTGGAATTTCGTAGAGTACCTTCCTACTCGAGGAACATCTTTCAGTCAGTCTCTCGTCATCATCGTAAGTTCGATCAACCGAATGGAAGGTATTCCGCCATAGTTCAAATTGATGTTTCCGTTCGATGCTCAATTATATCAAAACTACCCCTCAAACCATTAAGGACTCTTTGGTAAACTGGGTTTACCAAATTTCAAACTATGAACGAGATTGAGTAGATTTACTTTCTAGAGTGTAAGCGAGTTTATCCCATCGTTTATTACATCGTAAAATTTAATAAATAATTCCTCGTCCATCCACCTTTACTTCCTCCTCCTCCACCTCCTCCTTCTCCTTCTCCTTCTCCTTCGGTAATAATTATCTCGCGAAACTTTGCAATGAAAAAAGGGAGAAGAAAACAAAGAAGAGAGAGAGAGAGAGAGAGAGAGAGAGAGAGAGAGAGAGAGGAAAAAAAGAAGATTCCAGAGAAATCTATCGAACTCTCGTTAAATGAAATATTCCGGATACCATCACGAAGTCAAGAATCCAAAGAGCTTATAACAGGAGAAACGTGCTTGAGGGTAGTTTGAGGGTGATGGAAAAATGACTATTAGTAAGATAGTCTAAAATCATCTCGCGATAATCTTAGATGCCCTGCAGGGAACAAACAGGGGAATCTCTTCTTCCTAAGACATAGAACAAAAGTGGAAAAGGGTTGTAACTACATGGATATAAAGCGTGGTAACATTACTGACACATCTTTCGTAACGCATATCTATGTATTATATATACGTATTTACCTACGTACGTACGTGCATACGTATGTATGAATGTATCTATGTATGTTTGTCTATGTGTGTATATACGTATGTATGTATATATCTATGTATGTACATTGTACGTGCTTCAGAGAGAACCCTCGGTAAAGCCTTCTGTAGGCAGTAGTCAGAGAAACGCCGTGATTGTTCCACCCGGTTTCTCTATTGGGATAAACGTCTTCCACTCTCGTTCTCCTTTCTCCTCTTATCACCCCCTTATCCTATGACGGAAAGGTTCCTCTCTAGCGTTGGTCGTTCGCGGAAGCGGAACCCCCTATTGCCTAAGGGGCTGCTAATTGATTTTAGAAGTTCCTCCTTCGGGGCAACTCACTCTCCCTCTCCTTTTCCTCGTCTTTTCCTACTCTACACCCTTCCATTCCCTTTTAGCCTACCATCATATATATATATATCTTTCTCTCTCTTTTTCTCTGATTGAGCACCCTTCTCTTCGAAGCTTTTAGAAAATACGACGAGGTTACTATACCCACGACTATGTAAGAGCGTCTTCAAAAACCTTTCTATGTATCATCTTCGAAATATTCTCGAAGAAGAAGAGGAAGAAGAAGAAGAAGAAGAAGAAGACTGATTCTCAGTCACCCTTTTGTTTCTCGTTAAACAAGAGGGAGTCAATCCTTCTCAACATAGACCATTTAGTATCTTACCCGCTACACTAAACCCTACTGAAACTGAAAACAAAGTATAACTTTTCGGTTAACTTTGGTTAACGAGAACGTCATCGTTGAATTATCTTGTCACATTCTCTCTCTCTCTCTCTCTCTCTCTCTTTCTCTCTTTCTTGTTTTGATAGCGTTTAACGTTTACCTTAGAGTAGAGAACAGAGACCCCCAGTGATGAAATCCGTATTTTCTCCTCGGATGTTTCCTGTTTTATGAGTGTATACACAACGATTATGCACTCTTGGTAAGAACAAGTGGAAGGATAACAACTGGGAGATAATTATCACATTCTCATGCTCTCTCTCTCTCTGCTCTCTCTTTTTTTCTTTCTCTCCATCTAACGATGTCTATCGATCGTCAACTTTCAAGTCAATATCATTTGGTTGATGATGATACAAGATGAACTTTATGCAAGACCTTATAAAAGAGCAAGTATCGTGTCATGAAAACGGTAACAAGATTTTCAAGCCTTAGGGAACGTCTGTTATGAGGAACCATGAACCTATTTTGCTTGCTAACTTGTTTGCTTGCTCGCTTGCTTGCTTGCTTACTTGCTTGCTTGCTTGCTTACTTGCTTGCTAGCTTGCTTGATGCATAAAAGAGAAATGGAAAGGGTTGTAGCTGCTTGTCAGTCATAATCAGTGCTACTGCAACAATGGGTCTCCTAGTGTTGGAACGTTTTCAACCTTTCTCTGTCTTTCACCCTTTCCCTTTCTCTTTTACTTCTCTCTCTCTCTCTCTCGCTCTCTCTTTTTCTCTCTCTTCTTCTTCATCGTCAGACATACCTAGACCATTCACATTCCTCTTTTCTAGGACCGTCTCCTGTTTTCGCGTCACGTTCAAACATTCGAACCGTCAGACAATAAGCTTCCGGTTTATTAAAATCTGTCTCTGTCTATGTCTCTCTTTCTTCCTATCTCTCTTTCTCTTTGTCTAAACTGTAGAGATAAGTGGAATTGCTTCGATTCACCATCCCTTCGATGATCCTACGTTTTAGTATTCTTTCACGATCGTCCATTAAAAGTGGAAGTGAGTTGGACGAGAACAACGAGATATCCAATCTCGATGTTAACGATGTCGGTGGTATTCAAACCGACGTTTTCCGAAGGGCTACGTGATTTTTCGTGCGACGAAGATTTAATAGGAATATAACGGAATAGGGGATGTAAAAATACAGGGTCGTCACGTTCGTTCGATTTTTCTTATGCTGAGTAGATATATATATATATATATATATATATATATATATATACAAATAAAATTATCTTCTCTCTCTCTCTCTCTTGTAAATAAAAAAAGAAAGATAAAAACTGTAAATGAAAATAAGATAATAAGATGTTATTTTCTTAATAAAAAAAAAAAAAAAAAAAAAAGAAAGAAAAAAGATAAAAAAAATATATCTCAAGGCTTTCAAAATCCTTCTATTATCAGTTACTTCACGCTCGAACGAACATGCGAAACCAACCCTTCTTGGGTCGTTTTAGGAGGAACATTAAAAAAGATTCTAAGGAAACCAATGTCGTTAATATCTCGCGGTACATTTAATACGACTTCGACTTCATTTCCGATAGATTAATAAAAAAAAAAAAAAAAAAAAGATAAAAGAAGAAAAAGAAGATATAAAAAAGAAAATGACATCGAAGAAATCGAATGGAAAGAAAAGATAAAGAGATAAATATATTAAGGATAGATCATATTAGTCGAGAAAAATGTTTCGTTTTAATCTTCGATTAAATCTTGGATCTAACGAAAAAAAAAAAAAAAAAAAAAAAGAATTCGAACGAATAATTTCTTTCGTAAAATACGTAATCAACGAAGAATAACAAATTGTATCGTGAAATATTAATAAGAATAATTCGAAGAATCTATACAATTCGTCAATTATTTTTTTAAGGAAAGAAAGAAAGAAAGAAAGAAAAAAAAGAAGGAAGGAAGGAAAAAAATGGAAGAAAAAGGAAAAAGAAAGAGAGAGAAAGAGAGAGATAGAGAGAGATAGAGAGAAAAAAGTCCTTGAAGATTTTTTTTTTATCGTCGGTAAGTCGTAAATCCCAGCGTTACGTAATTAATGTGACAAACTCGTTAATTAATTTTTTATGTTTCTGTACTTTTGAATTTAATCAAGAATAATAACAACAGGTACGAATAAAACATTGACACATTTAACGACGAACATATTACTAACGAGGTTATTGCAAACAATTGATATCACATATTTCATAAATGGCATATTTAATTTGGGAATTCGAAATATACTGTAATACAATTTATTATATAATTAATAAATTAATTAATTAATTTATTTATTTATTTATTTACTTATTTATTTATATGTTTATTTACATTTCATTTTTATTCTTTTTTTTTTCTTCCTCCCCCGTATCTCAGAGAAAAAAAAAATATACGACAAGATTAGGGTGACATCACGGATTATGACGATACTTCCTATTCGTTTTCCCGTTTTAAGAGACCAATTTGGGATTTGTAAGTATGACAAATTGTATCCAACTGAGGCAACCAGAGAATGAGAGAACGAGCGAGAGAGAGAGAGAGAGAGAGAGAGAGAGAGAGAGAGAGAGAGGGTTTTTAGGACTTGCGAAATTACGTAGGATCTTTCGAAGGATTACGTGCAAACGAGTGTTATATTTCATTTGTGGCTCGACGGGCAACGAGTTGCCAGAAACATCTGGAAAGTATTTCTCTCATCGTCCTCGTTGGAAAATAGAATCTATGTTTAAGAAAAAAAAATTCTATCTCTCTCTCTCTCTCTCTCTCTCTCTCTCTCTCATCTCAACTTACATCTAATGTCAAGAAAAATTCTCGTAAAAAAATTGACGCGGAGATAATCCAATAATCCAAAGAGGAGGATGCAGAAGGAAAAAAACAAAAAAAAAAAAAAAAAAAAAAGAAAAAAAAAGAAAAACAAAAAATAAAACAAAGAAAGAAAGAAAAAACAAATCCGCAAAACTTAATTCACAACCAACAATATTGATTAAACAATAAACAATTATCTCCTGCTGTATGATCTGAAGAAAAAAAAAAAAAGGAAAGAAAAAAAAAGAAAGGAAAAAAAAAAAAAATAAAACACAGAAATAATCGTTCAATGAAAACTACGAGTTTCGTGTGCGTCAGAAACACTAACGCGTGATAGAAAAGTTTGTTGGCGCAGTAGTCCGCAACGTTGCGTTGCGATTTGTATCTGGTTGGGTACACAATCGTTGGATTTCGTGAATGTCCGACGATGGTCGAACAAATCCCTCGATTTAACGTTTCCCTCGACTTTCGCTGTGTAACCCTCCTCCTCCTCCTCCTCCTCCTCCTCCTCCTCTCCTTTCACCTCACTGTCACCATTTTCCCCGTTTTCCCCTGTTTTCCTACCTTCACCAACATATCCCCTCCCCCATTCCTCTCTCAACCCATACACCTTGCCACCCTAGGAAAAACACGAAACAACGGCGATTTCCCATGGCCGGACAGCCGTCACGTTGCTGCCGTCTACGCACGTGCATAATTAACGGGAACGTGACGTTCCTGCCGATTGATAAATTTTGACGTACGCCGCCGCAAACGACACCGATCCACCCTCAAACAAGATTCGGCCTTAACGATCACGCGTGCTCTCGTTACAACGACCCGTTCACGAACTTTCACGAAAGCAAAAGCCGCAATGGGAACAGCCTAACACGTCTATCCTGCGGTTTACCGATTATTTCGATCCATGTATTTCAAATCATCAACCCTTTCTCTCTCTCTCTCTCTCTCTCTCTCTCTCTCTCTCTCTCTCTCTCCCATTACGTTTAACTTTCTATCGCTCTGTCATTGTCTCCAAAGTTTCAGATAACATACTAGTAATACGAGTCAATGTACGGTCAGACGCGTACATCGACGAACGACAACAAAATCTTTTTAACGCGATACTCTTGCGTAAGATCGGATAAAAAGAGAACACTAAAAAAATAAAAACAAAAACAAGAAGAAAAAAAAAATAAAGAAAAGGAAAATAGAGGAAACGTCAAAGAAATCGTTTGATTCGAACGAAATCAAATTTGTTCGGCTTAACGTGAAAAAAAATTCTTGTGCTTTATCATTTTTGTTTTCTTTTTTTTCTTTTTTTTTTTTTCCCCCTATCGAAAAAGATCCTCTTTCCATCGGGAAAAATTTAAACTTAATATTAAAGATTCATAAATTTTTCTATCGAAAATATTTAAATGATATTATACTTATAGAGAAAATCACGATATGCGAGATATATCCTAATGGACTAGTGATTAACTGTCACAAATCATCCGTGTGATCCACGCGAGGTCTCCACGCACCGGATCGCATCGTATCGCATCGCTCCGCACTCTGTCCCAGACACATAGAGAGAAATACATATATACACCCAGAGGATGTGACTAACTCGGCAAGGATAATCGCGTCTTCGACGATAACGACATTATCGGCAAAGCAATTTCGGATCGACCACGCTTAGAGAATGAGAGAGAGAGAGAGAGAATGAGAGAGAGAGAGAGAGAGAATGAGAGAACGAGAGAGGGAGATTGTAACAATTAAGCCATACAATTGACCGATCCGCTCACGTTCTAGACAAGGAGAAGTTGGCTCAAGTATCTACACTCTCCAATCCCTCTCTCTCTCTCTCTCTCTCTCTCTCTCTCTCTCTCTCTCTCTTTCTCTTCCTCCCTCCCTTAGTCTCAAGACTAAGGGACATTCCAGACAGGTCGTGACGGCTTTACGAACGATCTCTCTATCTTTCTCACTTTCTCTCTCTCTCTATCTCTCTTTCTCTCTGTCTCTATCTTTCTCCCTCTTTTGCTAATCTAAACGCCACTACCTACCATCTACGAATACATTTAATTAATTCACTTTGCACCGGACTTGCCGTTCGTAATATGAGATACCAAGGGGTTAGAGAGAGGGAGGGAGAGAGAGAGAGAGAGTGAGAGAGAGAGGAAGGGTAGTAAGTAAGAGCCTATAGACCGTAATAGATTCAAATGGTTTGCAGGGTGTAATAGGACTATGTCGTGGTTATGGTTATCGTTTTCGACCGTCGTCGTCTCAGCCATCAAAATTATTCGATCGAAAGTTTTACGATATCCCATACTATGTGTATCATCGTATTCACGTTATCTCGTCGATATCGTTAACTATATCCACGTTCAATTGTTAATTGTAAAAATTCTATTTCATTCGTTCCATTACATTTTATTAAATATAAATGATCCGTCAATGAAATTTCATGTCTCGATGAATATTATTATTGAATTTAATATCCCTTTTTGAAATAACCCAGTCAAAGAGGAGAAGAAGAACGATTCAACGAATGGAATCCCCTAACTACCTTTCGAAAAGGGATGAAGGGAGAATGTTAAAGGAGACAGAGAGATTTCTATGTACTTACATTGATAGTGCGTAATACCACGTGATCTATGAATTTAATTAAGTAATTATACTAAGGCAGCCTCCGCATTAATCATTGCTAGCTATCGATTTACATCTGTCTTCTTCTCTCTCTCTCTCTCTCTCTCTCTCTCTCTCTCTCTCTCTCTATCCAAATATATATATACATCTTTCCTTCTGTATTTCTATATCCCTATTTTGCCACTAATCATTCCGTTCATCTCTTCTTACTTTCACTTTCCCCCTTTTACGTTATCCTCACTCACTCACTCACTCTCTATCTCTATCTCTATCTCTCTCTCTCTTTCTCTCTCTCTCTCTCTGTCTTTGTCTGTCTGATGCCAACACTCTCCTGAGCCCTGATTCCATTGTCCCTTATAATAATAAGCGTTCCGCTCATTTTTGGCAATCCCTCTTTAAGGAAATGATCCTCTTAACGACGTACTTCTTCATCGTCAAATTCTCCTTTAACACTTTCGTTCAGACGAGTATCGGGCAAATATTTTTCTTTCTTGATCTTTTTTTTTTTTTTTAGAGAGAAAAAAAAAGGAAAAAAATACGAAATAAAGAGAAAAGAAATATTTAATCTCAATACAATCAGTACTGATAAATCAGTTGATTAGTTAAAAGCATATTCACCTTGAACTTTTATTATGGGTCAGTTGACCTTATCTTTGGGAGAAAGTGAAAAAGATCTTTTAGTCTTTGTGCAATGAAAAAAAAAAAAAAAGAAAAAAAAAAGAGGAAGAGAAAGAAAAAAAAAGAAGGACATGAAGGTAAAGAAAGACCAAAAAGAGATAGGGCGGGGGAAAGAGACGGTGAGAGAGGGAGAAAGAGAGAAGGCAATTTCATAGTTTTAAGGGTTGCTGAAATTGAGTCCGCTCTACGGGTCATCGCTAATTGGGTGCTGTACCGACTAGATTGCGGTCACCTTGTTAGAGACCTTGCCGACTTTCTCGCGAAAATATATCTTCCTGGTAGTGAATGAACACCACCCCTTTACGTGTAAAGCATATCTTCTATATCTACGACACGTTTGTTCATGCGTACATGTGTATTATCATAAGTATGTGTATTTTGTATCTTTGTAAGTACGTGCGCGCCCCTGTGTATGTGTGTGTGTGTGTATGTAGACATATTGTCTCTTTATGATGGTTCACCCATATATACTGGCTTGAAATATCGATCAGTATAATGCGAACAAACGAGTTGGTGTTCGTGTCAATTAATTATAAAGCCTATCACTATCTCTCTCACTCACTTTCACCGGAGCACGTACTACCTCTCTCTCTCTCTCTCTCTCTCTCTCTCTCTCTCTCTCTCTCTCTCTCTCTCTCTCTCTCTCTGTTTTATCGTGACGCATTGAACCTCAATTTTCCATTTCAATTTCGAAAGGACTCGAAATCCTACGAATACATCTACCCAAACGTCACTTTATATATGTATTATTTATTATTTTCCTTTTTGTTTCTCTCTCTCTTTTTTTTCGCATAACAAAATTTAATTTAGTTGCAAATGTTTTTAATAATAATTATCGCTTTTTTTTCTTTTTTTTTTTTTTTGAAGGCAGGGGAAAGGAAAGTGAAGGAGATAAATGATAAGGAGACGAATCGATTGAACAATGATTTAATTGGATTCGCGTTATAACGAAAAGTCGATAACTAATATGAGAATGAAATTAATAAAGGTTATCGAATAATTGAATAATTGATAATAGTGGTAAATAATGTCTAAAGTGTTTCATAAAATAGATCGTACGTCGTTAATTCTTTACAGGCAGAGAGAAAGAGAGAAAGAATGGATTGGGAGGGAAACAAAGAGAACCTTCGAAGTTTCGATCGAATCGTCCGAAAGATTCATTTAATTTGTCAATTTCTTTTTCGATTGCCGAGAACGTCGATGAGTCGTAAAAAAAAAGATAAAAGAGGTTTTTCCAATTGCGATGAGGAAACGAAAGAGAAAGGAAGAGAAAAGAAAGAGAGAGAGAGAGAGAGAGAGAGAGAGAGAGAGAGAGAGAGAGAGAGGGAAATAAAGAAGGTCCATGGTCGATTCGGATACTGCGAAAATGGTGATCATGTTTTTTTAATTAAACCGTAACCCAAAAGTTGGCCACCCACAAAGTCCGCAAATCCTCGAAAACAATCGACTCGACGAGTTTAATCACGACGTAATAACGAAGACAAATAAATTAGAGTGAACCGTTCCAGAGCTCCCGTTTGGTTAATCCCTGCGGAAGGAAGATCGCGGCCATGAAACAAAAAAAGAAAGAAAAGAAAGAAAGAAGAAAAAGGAACAAGCTGAGAAAGAGAGAGAGAGAGAGAGAGAGAGAGAAAGGAAAAAATGAAAAAATGGAAAACAAAGAATGAAGTGAACTTCGATAAAATTTAATTGAAGCGTTCGTCAAACCTATGATATATATATATATATATATACATATACATATATATCATGTGTGTATGGGTGTATATGTGAATCTACGTGTGTTAAAAAAAAAGAGAAAAAAAGAAAAAAAAGCGATACATAACACGTATAGGGATGGACACGTTCGTAAAAAGAATAAAATTCAAGGCGCGATCGAAACGAATGAAATAAAACGTTGACCGGACGTGGAATAGTGCTGGTCAGGGGGAGGGGGGAGGAAGTTAGTGATGATGGTAGTGATGGCGATGGTGGTGGTGGACCGGAAGGTTCCTCGTTGTTTTCACGTCCTTCTATTTTTCACCACGTCGAAATTGGGCGGGGGAAAATAAAAAAAAAAGAAAAAAAAAAAAGAACACGAAATAAAACAACGAAAGCGACAACAAAAGAAAAAAAAAAAAGAAGAGAGGAATAATATTTTTGCGCGGTCGAACGAACAAATCCCCTCTCCCATTTCACATCCCCATTCGATGTAATTGTTCCGAATCACCGAAGCGTCGTCGTCGTCGTCGTCGTCGTCGTCGTCGTCGTTGTCATTGTCGTCGATCATCGTCGTCGATCATCGCGGATGCATCCTGCAAATAATTACGCGATCGGGAAATACTGGATTGATGCGTTCGTACCCGCATACCAAACGTACGCAATAATTTTTATTCGTGGTCGATACGCTTCAAAAAAAAAAAGAAAGAAAAAAAAAAGAAAAAGAAAAAAGAGACTCAAACATTCAACATATGAAAATCATTTTTTAATATTATTCTGCGCCAGTAATACTAATAAATATGACTTAATAATAATAATAATAATAATAATAATAATAATAATAATAATAATAATAATAATAATAATAATAATAATAATAATAATAATAATAATAATAATGAAAAAAAAGAAAATAAATTACAGATTACAAATATAATTATATTTAACTTTAATATAAATTACGAGAACAAAATTATTATAATATATATATATATATATATATATATATATATATGTGTGTGTGTTGTCTTATTGAAATTACTTCCAAATCAGAAAGATATATATACAATAGAAATGAAAAAAAAAGAAGAAAAAAAAAAAAAAAATTGTAATTATCGCAAAAAAATTTCAATAACCCTTTCATCCATCTGACATCTCATATGTCCTTGGATTTTATTGTGTCCTTGGATATTAATATGTCCTTGGAACGAATTGAAAGTCAAAAATCGAATGAAAAGTTTTGAGAGAATATTATTGTTAATCAACTACGATCCACTAGTCTCCACTCGAGTCCTAAGCAAACACTTATGGTATGGAATTAACGGTAAATTAACGTTACCGTAATCGATCGTCCTAACTAAGGGATGTTTCGTTACCACCCTCCTCTCTCTCTCTCTCTCTCTCTCTCACACGCACTCACTCACTCAACCGTCAATGTCTCTCCGTAAATCCGTATTATCGTCGTATCGTCAAGACTAAGCATTGTCGTAAGTTTTATGAAGGAGTAAACACCGTTTGTTCACGTCGAAGGAGAATAAATTGACGTTCGCGTTATTTCGATATTTCAGAGATAAAGTTTCGTATGTTGTATTATAGTAATTCGTGGCATTGTATACAACTATTGTTCTTTCAAAAGTGCCTCTCTTTCTCTCTTTATATATATATATATATATATATATATATATATATATATATATATACATACACATGAGTAATGGCCGTAGATGTTCGTCGATAAATTTCAAATATTTATAGCGACGAATTCAAATTTCGTAAACAAATTTTACCGAGAAAAAAGAAAAAAAAAAAAAAGAAAAAATATATGTCTGCAAGGGATTATAAAAAATCAAACGAAGCAAAGAAAAAAAAAAGAACAATCATAAGCGAAAAAATCAAATATTCAAATTGCAATGAAAAAAATTTATAAAAATATCTTAACGAGACGTAAGAGTATTTATGATGGTGTTCTAGTAAAAAAAAAAAAAAAATTGAAAGAAAAAGAAAAAGTATTATTTATTCGTCCCCTATAAAATAACGATAAACGAATGAGATTATAAACTATATAGCAGAGAATTTTCGAATGATACTCCATAGGCATTGGCGGGTAGTAACCCGTGAAAAAAAAAAAATTCTCCCCCTTTTTTCATGAGTAATGTGTAGCAGATAACGCGAGCCAAACGTTCGTTCGGAGATTTGCCGTTTCAATTTACAGAAAACAGCAGCCGTACTATTCCCTGCAGTTCGAGTTCGGTCACATGTCGCTTAACGTTTTGACTTAACGAGCATTCCAAAACCATTTGGATCGATAACTCCCTCTTCGTTATAATCCAATATTCCTGGATTACGTTTGAAACAAAAAAAAAAAAAAAAAAAAAAAAGAAAAAAGAACAAAATTATCTCGTACGATCGAACGATCAAATTACGATTTTTTTTTCAACTCTCGCTCATTCATTTTCACGACATTTAAATAAATTTCTAAAGAAGAACAAAAAAATAAAAAGAAAAAGAAAAAGAAGAAGAAGAAGAAGAAGAAGAAGAAATATAAAAACAGTTCTCATTTAAGTGAAAGAAGAAAAAAGTAAAAGTAGAAAAAAATAAAAAAGAAAAAGAAAGAAATACAAAAGAAAATGGAATGCTTTTACGTAACATTTAAATTAATAATATATTTCACTTTCAATCGATTTATCTTATTGCCTGGAATGTATGTCCGAGTGCCCATCGGAAACTGGTCAATCTCTGGATTTGGATCAGGTAACTGGACGCCATTTAACGAGATTTCATTGTGGGAAACCGAACAACGTCTGCGTAAACTCCGACGCATCGAGTTTAACGATCCATGCGTTTGCATACCGTATAAATGCCATCGTTATATTGGCCTACCACACAAATGATAATAGACCTTCGTTTAACACGTTCCCCTGCATAAGCACATAAGCGAGTTTATGATTTATGTGAATGTTCCCCTTTTATTATGGCAAATTTCAAAGACGATTGACGATATTTTATCGATTAATAATATCGTAATAATCTTCTGTTTACGTCAAAAAAAAAAAAAAAATAAATAAATAAATATATGTGCATGTAAATAAATGTTGAATAATTATTTTGAAGAAAAGAAAGAAAAAATAAATAAATAAATTACATGAAAAGTTATAAGCTTATTGATTAATTAAAATTAGAAATTAATATGAAATATAAACGAGATTATATTAATTAGATTAATTCAATAAAAATAATCTCAATGCTATTTTATATTCATATTTTAGATAAATGGTATATTATGATCTCTAATGGAAAATGGAAAATAGGAAATAGTTCTGAATAAATGCGGAACGTTTTACGACAAGTGACGCATCAGAAATGACGACTTTCTTCTTGTCGTGTTAAACGATTCTCAATCACAGTACCAATAAATCTTTTGTTACGTTCAATATAAATGCAATATTATACGACATCCATCGGAAATTGGCAAGTTATTTTTTTTCTTTTAATCGTACAAGACATTAAATTTTAAGAGATATTAATATTATATATATATATATATGAGAAAATTATTTTTATTTTATTTTTGTCAAAGAAAGAAATGATTGTTCCATTAAATTTATTTTAAATAACGTTAAAGATAATAATTGATTGATTTTTTAAATGATATATAAATCTTTGTTTTTCAAAAATCTTTCAAACACGTCATAATATCGATTGATTATAATTTCTTTCTTGTCATGGTACTTCGCACAAAGGATAAATCTTCTCATCGTTTGATATTCAAGTTTACCTATGATCCGATCCCAAGAGAGAAAGGCTCTGGTAAGCCTTGATCTTGGAGAAACTTAAGGCTAAACTAAACTTGCGAAGTACATTAACGTAGACGATATATATATATATATATATATATATATATATATATATATATAAATATTACGTTCATTACCATGTAACAAGAGAAATTATTTAAACTAAACTTAAGTGATCAAACTTCGTTCGTAAATTATTTCGCTATAATAAATTAAATTATTTACTTCGCTAATAACGATAATAAAGTTTGCATATATATATATATATATATATATATATATATACACAAAAGAATTGTTATTTCATTTTAATTTTTACGACGAATGCGATCGTTCATTTGAAATAAATACAAAAGAGAAATAGAAAATTATTAATAAAAAATGAAAATGATACAAAAAAAAGAGAGAGAGAGAGAAAGAAAAATTTGAGAGTCACGTTTACGAAGTTTTCCCGATTTTTTTCCACTTTTCGATGAGACAAGAAAAAAGAAAGAAAAAAGAAAGAATAAAGAGAGGAGGAGAGGAGCGAAGCATAAATGGAGTGTATATAACTTCGAAAGATACCGAATGAAGCCTACGAAGTTTCTTGCAAGAACATCTACGAGGTAGCAGCTGTCGCGGTCACGTAATGACTCTGGGATGATAATCTTCAAGAAAGTTGGACTACGAGACCACTTTTACAAAGATATAAATCATTTTTCGTGATTGCGATAAAGCGACAAAAAGCTTTAAACGTTCTTAATAGTCTCATGAAATATACGATCGGCATAAACAACTGCATAACAATTTACATGCCAAAACGAATGAAATCATTATTTTATATCTCAATTTACATTTGATTTTTTTTTCTTTTTTTTTTTTTCTTCTTTCGATCATAAACAATATAAATAACGATCAAAGAATGATTTCGATATATTTACATTCGAATAAATTTCATTATTACGTTAATTGATCGAATGTAATTTTTAATGTAATTAAAGTAAAGAATAAATAAAAATATTAATTTACTATCAGTAATTACGCACAGTACATAGTTTGTTTCTTTTCTTAAAGAAAGTATTGAATCTTTCGGGAAAAGAAAAAATATATATATATATGTTGATAGGGAGGGAGGGAGAGAGAGAGAGAGAGAGAGAAAAAAAGAAGAAGAAGACTAACATAAAAATACAAGAGAATCACCTAATAATCGATAATTCACCATTTTAATGTTACAATCTGACTCCCTGTTAATAAGTGAGACCCTATGAAATGGTCACGTGTGTCCCATATATACGATCTCCAACGAAGCGATTTCCCGAAGGTTAGCCGCAAGCAAAAGCATGTATCTATGGTGTCCCATAAATAGTCGACTGGACGGTGGAATTTCCATTATATCGCATTCCCGTACATAGACGCCGTAAACAATATCATCGAGGTTGGGCCGCGTTGAAACGGCCTCTTCTACCCATTAAGCGTCTACCAAAAATAGTGAGAGAGATAGAGAGAGAAAGAAAGAGGAGGAGAGAGAAAGAAAGAGAGAAAGAGAGAGAGAGAGAGAGAGAAAAAAAGTCGATATTTATTACGGGTCTCGCCATTGTGATACACCATAGATTTATGACAACGAAATATCGTAAAAGTGCGAAAGAGCGGTTAAATCGTTGAGAGAAAGAGAGAGAGAGAGAGAGAGGGGGAGAGAGAGAGAGAGAGAGAGAGAATGGAAAAAAAGGGATGAAGAAAGAAAAATCGACGTATAATACATTATATAATAATAAATTATGTTTTATAATCAAATTCAAACCAATTTGACGATCGCAAATTTTATATTATATCTTTTCACAATAATTTTATATATTTTAAGTATAAATATATATATATATATTTCTTTTTCTCAAATATCATATTCTGATCATTTCTAAATTCTTTACGATATATCATGTTAAAGATATAATTACAATGTAAAAATTACATTTTCATTATTTACATTTACATTATTATTAGATATATATATATATATATATATATATATACATATTAGATATATATATATATATGTATGTATATGTATATCTAGAAAAGATACCATATTAAAGGGGAAAGACTTTTCCTATCAAGATATACACCTCATCGTTTTTCCATTAGTTCGACTCCATTGAGCTCGATATAATCGAATAACAAATTTATATTTTCGTTCTCAAGGTCAAATCTATAATCGTCCTATATCTATCACTTACGTTTCCGTATTCTATGAAAAATTATATAAATAATCTATGCTATGATATTTAATAACAATTATTAAAAAAAAAAAAAAAAGAAAAGAAAAAAAAGAAAAAAAAAGAACTCTTTAGATACTAAAAATAATTCTTTCGAAATTATTCTCTCTCTCTCTCTCTCTCTCTCTCTCTTTCTCCTTTTTTTTCTTTATATAATCCTAATACAATTTAATCGAAAGAAAAAAAAGAAAACAAAAAAGAAAAAAAAAAAAGAAAAAAGAGGAAAAAGAAAAGGAATAAAAAAAAAAAAGGGAAATATTTTCTTTCCTCTCAAATATCATTTAAATATAATAATTAAAATATCTTCATAAAATATATATACGAAAAATTTTTAATCGTCTATTCGACGGTGTTATAAATGACGTCACGGTAACATTCATAGCTATTAATGGCAGACGCGTGTGCATAACCGCAGAGAGAAAGAGAAAGATGTGATATATACAGGACACGTGACCGCTCCACAGGGACACCCATTAGATCGACCCTCGAAACCATGATGTCTCGGTGAATGTCATTTAAGGGGGAATCCCGTTGAATCCACCTCCACCTCCACCTCCACCTCCTTCTCTTAGCCAAGGGATAACACCAAGTCCCAGGTGTAGAAAACAGTCTGTCCGTGTCTCTTTTCTTTACCAATAGAACTTGTATGCCATACTAGTTATACGATAATCCTTAGCAGGAAATAATTCTCATTGGTTAAATTACAACGTAATTATATCGAATTCTTTTTCTTTTTCTTTTTCTTTTTCTATTTCTTTCTCATTATTTTTTTTTTCCTTTTTTTTTATGTATTATATGTATTATATATATATATATATATATATATATATATATGTATATGTATATATATATATATGAGCCGTTCACAAGACATATCGATTAACTCTCCACTTTTGGAATTTATTGTTTTTTAATTTTTTCTTTTTTTGTTTTTTCTTTTTTCCTTCTTTAATTTTTAACGTCAAAGCACTTGATAGAATTCTCACTTTTTATATTAATAATAAATCTCCCTAATTTTTGTCTTTTATTATTATCAAATGGGACCAAATTTATTTTGACAATCGAACAAAAAAATAATTTATTTCAAAAGTCAATCTGATTATATACTCTATCATAATATATACTCTAATGTAAATAATTCCAATAACACAATTCCAATAATTCAACAAAGGCAACAAGCAAGAGCTTTATACGTACTATAAATATTCATTTGAATTTGTATTTTAAAGGGAATTATAAAAAACAATTTTATATTATTTCATTACATTTCTTTGCTTTTTGTTTTATGGATATAATCGATTTGGCAAATGAAACGGGTCAGTAAAAAAAATTTCTTCCTCCCCCCCACCCCACCTCATCATTGTAACAAATCAAACAAATACAAAATAAGAAATGAATCGCGAAATGGAACGACCCATCGAAATAAAATCAAATGATAACAATATGTTGCTTTTCGTTAAACGCTATTTTATCATCGATTACGATATTAAATTATCCTTTCTCGTTGATGATCGAATTAGATTGATTTTATGCAGGATCATTTAAAACTTTGATAAGATTGATAACACAAGACACCCTGTGTATGCGTTGGGTTATAAAGTGAAAAAAAAAAGAGAGAGAGAGAGAGAGAGAGAGAGAAAAATCGATACGAAACTCGACACCTACAAAGATTAATAATACTTTCTGATCGCTCCTCCCCTTTGCCATGAGTTGCAGTATTCTTTAAAAAAAAAAAAAAAAAAATAATAACAATAATAATAATAAAATTGAAAAGAAGAATAAAAAAAAAAAAAGAAGAAAAGTAAAAAAGTATACAACAGGTGTACGTATCGAATCATGAAAAATGAACGACCTGGTTACAATGAATAAAAAAAAAAAGAAAGAAAGAAAGAAAGAATTGATTCTCAAGTACATACATACGTCCTACGTAAATGTACATACATAACGATGAGAGAGTCTCGTGATAGAAAAGAGAGAGAAAAAGAGAGAAAGAGAGAGAGAGAGAGAGAGAGAGAAAGCCGAGGAGTATTTCGAGGGCGAAGTAGACCCTTAAGGACGTCGTCGTCTGCTACTGGTAGTAATCCCGTCAAAGAAAAAGAGAGGCCCTTCGGTCTAACAGATTTATTTCAGGGCGTGCACGTGTACGTACGACGATGATATTAGACGCACGTACACAACGAAAACTTATTTACGAAAGTCGAATCCCTCTTATGAATCAGCACGTTGAGAAAAATCTTAGCAAAGCTTTAGAGCATTGGGAGGGGGATGATATCATATTGAAGAGAGACACTTTTACGATGATAATCAACGGAAAAAAAAAGAAACAAATAAATATATTTGTTTTTAGACAATTATTATATTCATTCGAATCATTGTAATTATTTTCTATTGATTAATATTAAATATTTCCTTTTTAATGAATAATCGATTTATCTTCACACGTAAAAATTTTTTAATCGTTATAATAAATAATTTATATAAATCAAATTATACGAATAATGCAATGAAACGTCGACATTTAATATTAATATTTAATTGTCAAAAATAATTAAGCATCAATGTCCATGGATTAATATTATAAATACTTTAATCACAATTATTATATTTACAAATATTTCAATTAAAATATTAAACGTTTTATTAATACGATGTTAATAATAACGATAACTCGATTAAAAATATTCAAGAATATTGATTGAATAAAATGGAGAATGAACGAATAATAATAATAATTATTGATACTTGACGATATACGCGTGCGTATTATAACGTGAATATTTTTTATAAATCTATCAATCTAATTTATATATATTATAATTATCATTTTTTATAGAAAATTGTCATCATTCCATACGTTTTCTTTCAATATTATCGATCGTATCCGTAATCGGGCCAATTTTTTGCCTATCGTCGATTTTCTTTTTTTGTTTCTTTTTTCTTTTTTAGCAGTTCGCCAATAAATTTAACACAATTTGCCAAAATTGTGATAAACGATTCAACGATATTACCACGAAAAAAAGAAAAAAAAAAAGAAAAAAAAAAAAATAGAGAAGCAAAAAAAAAAGTACTTCATCAAAGGGTTTATATATAATCCCTGTAATAAATAATATTATAAAATTATTTTGAAAAATTTATTACGTCGAAAATATTAGAAACATTTTCTATTCTATTGAAAATAATTTCGATTGAATAATAAATAAGAAATAAAATTTGATAGGGTATATATAATGCCGAAACAAATACGATAGCAATAAATGAGATATTTAATCACAAGTAAAGAGATATTTACGATATCGGAGTCTGTGAAGGTAAGATAAGAACAGTATTCAGCAATGATGGAATATCGTTTACTATCGTGAGCCTACTCTTTCTCTCTCTCTCTCTCTCTCTCTCTCTCTTTTACTCTCTTATCGTCCTCGTTTCATCCCTAGCTAGTACTTTCCCTTAGGATTACATCCCTCCAACGTTTCCAAGATACATTTACATATACATCTCGTCCATTGGCGAAGAAGTATACTGGCTGCCACCAAGAAAGAATTCAATAAAAGACGAGAACATTGCCCATTGTTTCTTCGAGATTTGAAGGTCGATAGGCTACGAACTTGAACCTGCCGATCGGCAGGAATCAGTAAGGGCTGCTGACGGAATCGGATTTTTACGACTTGAAGATACTTTCAAATGTCCCCGAGAATTATAGGGGCTTGAAACTGTCACGAAAAAAATTCAACGGGATTATCGTTTCCTTCTTAAACTTACGAATAATAAATCTGACAGTAATATAACATATATTTTTATAATATTTCTCTATTCTAATGAAGAAAAAAGAAATAATAAAAAGAATAAAGAGTGAGAGAGAGAGAGAGAGAGATCGTTGCTTGCCTTTACAAAATATTTAAAACATCCGATAGGATAATAATTGATATTGGAACTTTTTCAATTACACTGTTTCGATATCTTTAAAACTAATGTGTTTTCTTTTTTCTTCTTTATTTCCCCTCCCCCTCCACCATCCCCCAAGAAAATAAAATTACAAACATAGGAACTTTTTTTTCACAGTCTAGAAGAAAATATTCTTTAATCATACGATCGGCCAATAAGTTACATCGGAAATTCTTAATAAATGGACCAAGAAATCCCTCGACGATAATAAAAATCAATTAAACTTTAACGATATCTTTAAAGTTATTTTTTTTCTCTCCTTCAAAGTGTAAAGGTAGAAACTTAGAAAATTTCTTACAATTTAGTAAAAAAAAAAAAAAAAAAGAAAAAAAAAATATCAGCCACAAAAAATCTCCAAGAATAGCGATCGATTTTTAAGGGAACTTTTTCTATTTGAGTAGGAAATTTTTGGGCCAATATAGTAAAAAAATTTCAATATTATTTATTGACGAATCCAATAATATTGAGTACAAGTGATTAAATTTAAATTGGATATTGAAAATTTACTTTTTTATATATATATATATACATTTTTTTTTTGTTTCTTTCTTCAAATTCCCAAAAGAAACGAGATTTTCAATTGACGACTCGTCATGACAGAAAGACCATGGCCGTGACAGTGATACTGACAATCAAATTGAAAAAGAAACAATGAGTTTTCTAGAACCAGGGAGTCGATACTGATGGATCGAGCTTTAATAAACCTTTTTGAGGTATCAGCGTATCATCCATGTTTGATTCAATGCTTTTTTTATTCTCTCCGTTTTCTACCATTCCGATTGCTTGACAGTCTATCCTATCGATTTTATAATCCGACGAACGTGAATATCGAAAAGTATTTGACAAAAGAAAAGAATTGACCTTTTCGATCTGTCTCCGTAAAATAATATAATTATTTAAATATTTTAAATTAATTAAAAAAAAAAAAAAAAAAAAAAAACAAAAGAATAATTAAACGACCTATTAAATTAATCCGAACAAATGTATATATGTAAAAATAAATAAATAAAAAAAATAAATAAATTATTCGTAAACAAATATCCGTTATCTGTAGTTAGATATACGTAAAAATTAAAAAATTAAACTAAATAAGAGGAATAATATGACTATTCGATACGATCTATAATTGTAGAATGAAAATGATCGAATCGATCGAATACATGGGTAAAATAAATAAATAAATAAATAAATAAATAAATAAATAAATAGTCTATGCGTTATAGAATTTTCTTTTTTTTTCTTTTTTTTTTTTTTTTGTTAATTGAAAAACCAAATAAATAATGAAAATATATACGGCTATTAGAAGAAAATGACAAATAAAAAACTAAATTAATCTAATACGTATAAACAAAAAATAAACGAATAAATAAATAACTTATTTATACACGTAGAATTTCTTTAGTCGATTAAAAAATCAACCCCATTAAATGATCGTAAGTGAAACAAGAATAGAAATTCCCAAGGAAGGTTATCTCCATTCAAAGAACATTAAGAAACACATCGAAGGAATAATTTAAACGAATGAGGGATTATTCCTTGTGGGCAAATCTACCTCTTTTTCTCTCTCTCTCTCTCTCTCTCCCTCTTTCTCCCTATCTCTTTTCCTCTTTCACAGGATCATAACAAATGGCTAGAAGCACTCTAATGGAAATAAAGAACGAACGAACGAACGAATGAAATTATGTACGTCGGTAAGAAAAAAAAAAAAAAAAAAAAAAAAAAAAGAAAAACAACAAATAGCAAGAACAAAAACAAATGGTTCCTGCAAATTCAACTGTTACGAGGTTAAAACCTTGAAGGTTCAGGATAAAAGAGGAGGAATAGGAGGAGGAGAAAAAGGGAGGAGGAAGAAGAAGAAGAAGAAGAAAAGAGAAAAACAAAGGAAAAGACAAGAGCAAAGGAAAGAAAGTTGAAAGAGAAATAGTGTAGAAGGTTGAGGAGAGGATAGATGGAGAAAGATAGAGGTGATTGTGGGGTGGGTGGGACGGGAGAGGGGGGGGTGCGGGTGGTGTCAAGTACCTATACACGAGACCGTGACCCTCCTTGAAATGTATCCTAAATAAATATCCCACATTTTTTTTCTTCCTTCCTTTCCTTTCCTCCTTTCTTTCTTTCCTTCTTTTTTTTCCTCCCCTCCCCCTCTTTGCTCGCTTTGAAAGTACAAATAGTATCGCAAAAAAGGTAGACGTTAGAAAACGTCTCTGCGTTTCTCCATAAAGTTCAAGCTCGCAAAGGTCATACGTACAGTCACGTTAATAATCAATATCGTAAACATAATTGAACGAATATTTTTCTATTATTAAAAAAAAAATCTGACGAATCTCGTCGTTGCTCTTCGTATCGTATGTAAATAAAATAAAAGCAAAGAAAGAAAAAAAAAAAAAACAAAAAAAAAACAAAAAAACCAACAATAACGCAGAAATTGTATTAACGCGATGAAAATAAGAAAATTTTACATTACCATGCATCTACGATACATTGTCTCAAATAAATCATTTCGACAATAAACATTAAGACATAAAATTAAAGTAATTCCTGATCTATCTATCTATTTATCTATCTATATATATATATATATATACATATATATATATATATATATATATATATATGTCTATTTATTCTTTGAAGTACCAATGATTCATCG
>NC_140816.1:7812500-7825000 GCF_050613455.1 Vespa mandarinia | reverse complement strand
AAATAAAAAATAATCGGGAAAGAAATTTCAAATGTAAAAACGAAATTTTGTACAACGAGAAACGTGTAACGAATCTTTTTAAGCTACATTTTAATCTTTTTGAATGACAAAGATATTTCTTTTGTCTTTTTTCTTTCTTTTTTCTTTTTTTCTTTTTTTTTTTTTTTTTTTTTTTTTTTTTGATATCTACGGAATCATCAAATGAAAAAACGTTCGAACGTCAAGACGATACGAACTATTTAAGCTTTCGAGTTCGAGTAGGGATAAACTCTGGTGAAATTACATTTGGTATCATTAACGCGCTCGAGCTTTTTTTCCCCTTCTTTTTTTCTTTCTTTTCTTTTCTTTTTATTTCTTCTTTCGGCTCTCCATTCGCCTTAAATCCTTTAATCTTTAATCCGGCGTGACCGTACGTGCTCGCTGCGATTTCCTTCCACTATGGCTTTGGTCATTGCTTTAGTATGTGTATAGTACGCGTTTATATAAAGGGTGCACCGTTTCGCTAAATCCATCCTAAAGGGATGTTCGTTTATTTCGGTAAAAAAAAGAAAAAGAAAAAGAAAGAATAATAAGAAAAAAAAAAAAAAAAAAAAAGGAAAGAAAAAGAAAAACATTATAACAAATAAAACCAGCAACCATTCATATACCTGATTATCTTTAGAACAAATCAAAACGATACATTTCGACGAAACGTTTTATCCCAAATAACCCCAAAAAAAAGAAAAAAAAAAAATGATAAGAGAGCTCATTCGAATAATTTGAATAATCTTGCGAAAAGAAAAGAGAGAAAGAAAAAGAAAAGCTCTGGCCCTTTCTTCGATCTACTATCCTTCCTCCCCCCCCCCTCTCTCTCTCTCTCTCCACACTACCTCTTCACGATATAATCAGAAAATACGTTTTAAATATCACGAGGAAATTTAAATTGGGACACCCGATATATAATGATATATGCGTATTCTACACCCACACAAATACCAACGCAAGCGAGAACATAAGTGTTGGTGTGCCGGTAGGCGGATCATGGCTCACGTAGAGGGGTGGCATCAGGACAGAGAGAAAGAGAAAGAGAAAGAGAGAGAGAGAGAGAGAGAGAGAGAGAGAGAGAGAGAGTAACGAGGGATGAGGTGGCTCGAGGGGTGGTTTAGGGTTTGAATGCACAGGGTTGGCTCTTCGTTCCACGGATGCTCACAAACTGGCCGGAACTAAACGCTAGAACAAAGGGACGTACTGCTGCTGTTGCTGCTGCTGCTGCTGCTGCTGCTGCTGCTGCTGCTATTGCTACCGCCAGCGGTGCGAATTAAAAATCTCTTTCAACGAGCTACTACTCTACTACCTCCATCATTCCCCAATTTCTCTCAGTACCGCCCCCCCCTTCCCCATCCATCCACCTACTCAGCTAACGTTATTCAAACGTCTGAATTATTGTTTCCGTGATAATTAATCGTCGATGTACTCTTCAAATAATTATACCTCGAGCGTTAACTAACACTCTTTTAAAATGTTTCAAGTCTATATAAAATGTAAATAGTCTATTGGGAAGGTGTTAATGTAAAAATTGATATTTATTAGGTCATAATTACTAACGTTAATTTTCAATCGTTATAATTCACTATATTACTTATGGGATATTGTTATCTCTCGAAGAGAAAGAAAAGGAATGAAGAAAAAAGAAAAAATATATTTTTCACTCATACGCTCATTGATATGTTCCTGTACAAATAAAGAAAATAAAGACACTTAATAATACTCAATCCCAGTATACAAATGACATGGACAATAATTCTCTAATATCTAACATCGTTATCGTAAACATGATTGCTTGGAGTTATGCGAGTCAACAAAAAAAAAAAAAAAGAAAAGAAAAAAAAGGAAGAAAAACTTGCCAACTCCCACTCTTCCCTCAAAAAAAAAAAATAAAGAAGAAAAAAAAGACAAAAGAAAAAAAAGAAAAGAGAATAAAAATAAAAGAAACCTAAGACGATAAGATAAATTAAATCGAACAATATTGTTTACTCGATATCAGATAATTAAAAATTAAAGATATCAGAATAAACTATATTAAAAAGAAAAAAAAGACAATTAGAAAGCAATGTCCATTTGGAAAAGGATCTATAGAAATCAAGTCTCGTGGACACTTCAAGTCTAGGAAACTCTCACGTATGTAGATAATTAATTAAGCGGCCCCTAAGCGTCGCGTTAAACGGTCATTACCAAAACCATCTCGAGGTTCCACTGTCGCACACGGATACAATCACGACGAGGTTCATAGTAACTAGATAGTAGTATAGTATAAGAGGGTATGATGGTTTGCGCTTCTCGCACGTATAACGACGAGGAAAAGGACAAGAGAGAACGCGAAGGAGGATGGAAGGACAATTCCTGGGACGATCCTGAATGAGGAGGACTCCCTCATCTATATATATATATAGAGAGAGAGAGAGAGAGAAAGAGAGAGAGAGAAAGAGAGAGAGGAGGGGTTGGGAGGAATGAAATTCGGTCCTCTTCTCCCAAGAGAGGAGGACAAACAGAAAGGAGTAAAACCACGCGACGTCAGGACATAATTGGCCGTAGAATTAGCAAAGGGGATTCGTTGTTCCTCGTCTCGCGTGCGGTCGACCATCGAAAGTACGAAAGCTAACTTGCCGAGACAGAGAAACTCGGAAAGCTATACTACTATTACTAACACTATCACAATTTCTACCACAGCTATGATACTAAATCGTTCGAATGAACTGAGACGACGGTTAGGGTTGAACTCTGGAATGGGATAGGGTAGATAGGGGGGAAGGTGGGGGCGGAGGGGGGTCTAAGGGGGTAGATGGTCAAGTGGGAGAAATGAAATTTCGAAAAGCGACGAGAATGGAAATGGACGTACACATACAGGTACATTTATATATACCTATGTATATATATATATATATATATATATATACATATATATAGTAAATGGTTTAACGAATTACGTAGAGTCCAAGATTGGATTTGACTTTCGTGTGTTAGCTACCGTCGTCCTTCCTCACTCGTTAAGGTTCATCGCGTTGGAAAGAAATAAGGGTTGGTTATTGGGATAAAGAGTTTTTGGCCTCTCGAAGCGGCTCAAGCAATTTACCAAATACGAAGAAGTATATAGCAGAAGAGTTCTCTCTCTCTCTCTCTCTCTCTCTCTCTCTTTCTTTCTTTTTCTCACGTTTTACCATCTACGTTTATATCCTGCGGATTTTGCTACTACCGCAGTAGGTAAGGTATCCTCTTTCGTGATCGAGTTAGAGAAATCTTGGGGTAGTTAACCTGGCAGCTTTATATAAAGGAAGGGGGAAAGCTGTTATCAACCCTACCGGTTAGATAAATTTCATCCTTCAGCAAAGAAGCCAGAGAGAGAGAGAGAAAGAGAGAACTTCATCTTATTCAGTTTCATTTTAATCTCTTTGATATTCTCATTTTTTTTATATATTTCTTTTTTCCTTGTTCTTCATATCAATTATCCTATCACGATCTTAAATTGTAATGATTCAATTAATTCGATACAGGTAATTCTAAGTTCTAACATTATTATTACTAAATGATCTAATCATAATAGACACTTATTTAACTTGATAATAAAATAATGAAATATCAGTATTATGCTCGACCGAGCGGAAAAGAGTATTTTTCGGTTTTATTCTTTGAGGGATCGAAAGAGAAGGAAGATCAGGTTGTCTTTTATGAGAAAATGAAGGGTGGAAATATTTTAACGGGGGAGAAAGATATGATCCTCCTACTTCTCATACTCATCCTACTCACTACTCCGTCTTTCATCCTCCTCCATCCTTTGTCCTACTTCTATTCCTACATTCTATCACTCATACTTCTTACACCACCGACCGTGCGTGCAAATATCTCTTGTATCGGATTTTCAGGTGAATCCCACGACAAGACGTAAAGAGAGGGGTGGATTTCTTATGCAGGGGCTATAAAATGTGAGACGTTCGAACGCGAATCGCATTATTTTCCGATATCTTTCTTGTAAACACTACAGTCTTCCCTCCCGCCTCATCTCTACTGATCCCATCCGAACAACGTATCTTACGATTCTTGATTTATTTCTTTTTTCTTTAAACGCGTCAGAAAAAATCGGATGGGCAAAAAAAGAAAAGTTTTTTATTTCTTTTTTCTTTATTAAAATAGAATCGGATCAAAACGAATGATGAGATAAATTAATAAATAAACCATTTTTACATGATGTTCGTTAATGAGTAAGAAAAAAAAAAAACTGTATTACAATTATCTAAACATAGAAAATGAATAAAATAAACGGGATGATTACTGAATAAAAAAAAAAAAAAAAAAAAAAAAAAAAAAAACAATGACAAAAAATGAAGAAAACAAAGAAACAAAAACAACGGCCAATGAATGAAAATAGCGAATTGAAGTGCACGTGAAAAGAGTTCAAAGGGAAATATTTTGCCCTCGTCTGTGGTATCTCGTTCTCTTTAAATTGGCGAACACAAAGAGACGTGCCGCTTTTTCCGGCGATAATACGGCAGAAGCGAGGAGTAGGAGGAGGAGACTATGCGTAAAGGACGCAACGTTTCGACAATAATTATTGCTCGGCAACGGGAAGCTTAATGAAATAACTTGGGGAGGTCCCTGTGTACCGAAACGGCCACAGCAAGTCGCTTCCGTCATTGCTGTCTGTTTGACCAAACACAGGAATCGAGTCGACCAACCCCCACCCTTTACATTTCACGATACTATGTATATATATATATATATATATATATATATATATATATGTGTGTATATATATATATAGAAACGATGAAGGGAAGGCACCTACAACAGATAGAAACCCAGCAAGCAGGAGGATCGCTAATGAACCCCTCCCTCCCTCCCTCCCAATCCCATACTCCCATCCTCACACCCCCCACGAATGAGCAAACATATATACAAACTGTTATCCGCTTTCCTACATTTAAATAAAATTTGCCTATTATTCTAACTCAGTTCTATCGAGATAAAAATATATTTTCGAAACGATATCGATAGGGATCGAATTATTGTATTAAATTTCTAACATATTGAAGAACTATCCTTTTTATCGAATAAAAAAAAATATGACATTATTTCTTCCATCGAAATATTCATTATTTCGATTGCACTATCGAAATAAATAATATTTTTATTTATTTATATTTGTCTGACTTTATTTCCCCATTCGATAAACTCGAAAATGAAAGAGTTTTACGGGCTGAAATTATCTTGAACATAATTAATCGCAAGAGTAAATATACAAGGGTGCAAGGAAGAAAAAAGAGAGTTAGAGAGACAGAGATATATATGTGTATATATATATATATATAAAGAGAGAGAGAGAGAGAGAGAGAGAGAGAGAGAGAGACAAATAGCGTCTGGTAAAGCTAAAGCACGCAAGAACTCGAGTCTGCCGTTCACACAAGCTTACAAAACCACCCCTAAAGGGGTGGTCTCACCCCTTCCTCAGGTGTCTGCGGAGGACCACGAGCTTCCAACGTAGAACACGCGGAAGCAACGAATTCCTTCCATAGGTCGTCACCCTCTCTTCCTCTATCCACCAGCTTTCACCTGAACTCACACCACCCAACACCCCTTTCTCCTGCCCAACAAGCAGTCGACCACCCACCCACTCATCCACCCATCCCCAACTCCTCTGAACTCTCCCCAACTCATCCTCTTCTACCTAACGTAACGTCATCCCTCTTCGAATGCACTACCCTTCCTCGGCTAGCTAGTCTATGTGATACAGAGTGAAAGAGAGAGAGAGAGAGATAGAGAGAGAGAGAGAGAGAGAGAGAGAATCATTTGCATATCAGCCAACTCGTACGGCCGTTGCGTTCCGTGAAGGGCGGCCAAATTCTATTATCGACTGCTACCCGGCATGCGGGATCGGATGGGTAAATTGAAAAAATAAGGAGGAACGCCAGGCTGAATTTCGCGGTAGTGGTGACGGTGGTGGTTGGTGGCTTAGACGCGACCGGAATGTGAACTATAGCACAGTGCGCTTAAACGGTTTCTCGATTTTATATATATGCATATATATATATATAGATATATTTCTAGACATACGTATATACATACATACACATACATGTTCTTTTTATGATACGATTCCTTGAAATCAAATAAAGAAGTATTGACCGTATCTTTTTATAAAGTATATATATATATATATATATATATATGTATATATCAATATTAAAATTTAAAAATTTTTTCTCAAATATTTTCTAAAATTTTTTCTAACATTTGTTGTATCCTTTAATTTCATAATTTTTTCTAAGTTACATAATGCATTAAAATTTGAGAACTTTTCTCGAATGAAAAAAAAAAAAAAAGAAGAAAAAGAATTTCTTTTAAAGAAAAATTCCTTAAAATTTACAATAATGTATAGAATTATTTAAAATTTGTAGAAAAACTTTTAATGTAATATAATAGTTTTATTGATTTCACAAAAGTGCAACAACGATTTTATTAATTTTTTTTTCCTTTCATTTTCTTTTTATTTCAAGATATATTAGACAACGTTGAATGTATATTTATCGATAGGAAAAAAAAAATATTCAAGAAAAATAATGCATTTTTCTTTAATCGTTTTTTTTCTTTTTTCCTTTTCTCCTATTTTAAGAGAAGCATTTAAATATTCATTTCACAAGTTTAGGGAGGAAGAAAAAAAAAAGGAAGTGTCACTTTAGAGAACGTTAGATGCTTATATACAACATTTAAAAGTAACGAGAGAAAAGTCATGATGGGGGGAAGAAAAAGAAAAAAAAAAATTCGCAAGGTTCGTTACTCTCTCTCCATCTCTCTTTCTCTTTCTTTTTCTTTCTTATTCTTTCTTATCTTCTTTTTTTTTTTCTTCATCTTCTTATTCTTCAAGGACATACACGTCGTGTTTTCTGGTTTGGCAAATTAAATTTACGTGGAGACACAAGAGTTTCTTCCCCCACTCCCGTCCCTTTTCTTCTTTTTGTTTTACATTCCTCAGTCTTTCTCTTACTTACTCACTTATTTACTTACTTACGTACATACATACATACATAGATACATAGTTACATAAACGTATGTACGTATATACGTATGTAGACTTAACGTAAGAAAATACTTGGAAAAAAGAAAACTTATGGTTGTGTACCAACGTCGTCATTCAAAGTTGGGACTACTCTTGAAAGATGTCGAAAGGTGTTGAATTAAGGGGGACGGTGTGTACAAAGAGGAAAGAGGGAAGTGGGTGGTAGTGGGGGGGGGGTGGTAATGAAAGGAAGTGGATAGGTAGACTGTCGTGAAACTCGTTTCAAAGGGCTCGTAATTACATTCAAATACTGGACCGACTTCTAAGTAGCAAGTTATCCACTGTCTAACGCAATTAAAACTTCCTTACGACGATCTCAGATCGTTTCATTTTCAACTATCACGTTATAGGCACGATCTCTTACTATCGGGATCATTTTCAAATTGTGCAAACATCTTTTCTCTTATTTATATTTCAATTGTTAATCGCAAAACTGTACGGAGAATTCACGAAGAAAAAAGGAAAAAGAAAAGAAAAATAGAAAATTAGACGATCGTATTTTTTTTTCTTTTTTTTCTTTTTTTTCCTTTTTTTCTTTTTTTTTTTTCTTCTTCTTCTTGGAATCATCGCAACGAATGAAACTTTCAAATGTGAAAAGAGATATTTATCGAATTATAAATAAAATAATATTCATGAGAATGTCGTAATAATTTCAAATAAATTTATTTCCCATCGAAGAAATTCTATAAAGATTTTATCGATCGACGAAACAATAAAAATTGTTATATTTCGTATTTCCAAGGACGATAAAATAATGGATCCTACGTTTCTACGATAATCATTCGGATCTATCGTCACGTTGATGCACAAAGAACACCCGCGTCGTTTGAGATTGGCTGCACCAACTACTACGGTCTTCGGATTTAATCGAAAGCCGAAATTGAAGCTGAAAGAGCGAGAGAGAAAGAAAGAGAGAGAGAGAGAGAGAGAGAGAGAGAGAGAAAGAAAGAACATACAACATTGGCATCACGCTGAGAGAGATATGAGTCCCGATCGTTCGTGTGGCTTCTATCTTAAATTAAAGAAGAAAAAAAAAAAAAAAAAAGAAAAAAAAAGAAAAGAAAAGGGAGAGAGGAAAGAAAAGAAAAGAAAAGAGGAAAGAAAAACAAAAAGAAAAGGAAACGAAAGAAAAAAAATCCCCGAGATTTATTAATTTTATCGATAATTTTTTTTCTTTTCTAAGCAACGTGTCGTTAAATTTATTTCAATGAAAATAATTCGTATCTGACCAGAGATAAATATCACTTACTTAAGAATGAAAATCTAAAATGCATTAGATGTTACACAGTCGGTTGGGTAATTAGCTAATGGAAGAGACACCCTATCTGTATCAAAGCATTCTTTTAGCTAAAAAAAAAAAGAAAAAAAAAACAAGAAAAAAAAAGACGAAAAAAAAGAGAGAAAAAAAGAAAAAGATGGCCACCTTTGTTCCTAACCTCTAGAAACAGCTTTCGTTAAAAATTTAACAATTATATACAAAGGAATAATGAAAATTCTTTCCAATTTCGAATATCAGAAAAAAATTTTCTTTAAATATATATAAATATATATACATAGATACATATCTTTTATATAACATCACAAATTAAAATAAAATTAATTTTGAGCATTGAATTTTGTGTTAAAAAAAAAAAAAAAAAAAAAAAGGAAAAAAAAGCAGGTCGAAATGTAGTACGAAGTAGAAATGATGTTTCGATTCATCCAATCTGAGAAATCGAAAAAGAAAAGAAAAAAAGAGAAAGAGATCGAAGTATATCTTTGTCTCTCCTTTAATCGTTAACGAAAGGAAAATGAAGACGAGGAAGACGAAGAAAAATAAGACGAAGAAAAATAAGACGAAGAAAAATAAGATGAAGAAGAGGAGAAATAGGAGGAGAAGGAGAAAAGGAGGAGGAGGAGGAGGAGGAGGAGGAGGAGGAGGAGGAGGAGGATCGAAAAGAGGATGCCATGAGTTCAGTAGAGGCTTTGGAGTCCTCGACAACAAGACGACGAGTGCTTGCTTTCGTTCTAGGATTGCAACGGAGCCTAATGAGGAAATACACTTTCGTGACGACGACTACTACGACGATGACGACGACGACGACGACGACGACGACGACGACGACGACGACGACTACGACGACGACGTGACAAAAGGGAATGATACCTAGAAAATCCGTGGTGTCAGCAGAGACACAGTCAGACTCATTCCTCAAATGAGAACTCATCCCTCTCTTTCCTCTTTCGTCTCTAACGTCGCAAGAACCTTCCGAAAGGATATTCCTCGTAGGATATAGAAATGATTTTAATTATAGAATTCCTTTTTTCTTTTTTTTTTCTTCTTTTTTTTTTTTTTTTTTTTTTGTCGACTTAGAATTTGCAATAATATCATCGATCCTCCTCTTCGAACGATACCCACTGACAAATATTCCTTCGTACGTCGTAATATAAATACATTCTCAAGAAAAGAATAAAATTTAATGGACTCGTCGAATTATTTCATTGGAACTTTTTTAATCTTCCACATAAATGTTTTCAATTATGGAAAATAGAAGAAAAATATTTTATATGTAACTAGAGAGGTAGTTCAATATCTTCGAAAGATCATTTTTCAACGTAATTTTCAAGTCCGTTTAATTATCTTTTGATATTAAACGAAATTTAAGCGCACGAAAATTTAATATTTCATCAAGATTTGTTCTTTTGAATAATTTTCTTATTATTACCATTATTAATTAATAATGATAAATAAATGATTTGTTTATACCTAAATATTTTCCCCCTACCTCCCTTACTCCCTCTTTTAATTTTGCAAGAACATTCAGTAAAGTGCCCAAAATTTTATTACATATGAAAACAAAAAAAAAGAAAAAAAAAAAAAACCCAGAAAGAAAAATCCAGTTTTTCTTAAAAGATCATAGAAGTTTTACGAATCTTTCCTATTAGTGAAAGATAAGGTAAAAGTAAAATTTACATTAAAAATACATATTCAAATTTTTCTTTAATATCGTCATACTAATAAAAATAAATAAATGTCAAAAATTTTTTTCTTATTCTTAATTCTATAAAAGTCCTTTATGGAAAAATCAAAAGGAATTTTATTACATAGAGAAAGAAAAAAAAATCCAGTCTCCCTTAAGAGATCATCTGAGCTTTTCGATACAATTGAAGCTTCCTTATGAAATGAAAAGAGCAACAAGCTCAAAATTTAATATGTAATATTGACGATAAATCTATATATATACATATATACATACACACATACACATATTATATAAATATATACATGTATGATATTTCTATGGTAGTAACAATCACAGTGGATATTTGATAAGGGTAAACTACTACAATGGATGTTCCAAAGAAAAAGTAAGAAAAGAATTGTCGGCTTTTTCTTTTCTTTCTTTTCTTTCTTTTTTCTTTTCTCTCTCTCTCTCTCTCTCTCTCTCTCTCTCTCTCTCTCTCTCTTTAGCAAAGAGGACCAAAGAAGTGTATGAAGGAGACGAAAAAGAAGAGGGAGATGGACGTGTTAAGGGAGGATTCATTCCGAACGGGTCTCTCTCTCCTTTTTTTTTTTTTTCGTTCACACGAGAGACTAGAATGAGATAGTGGAAGATGAGAGTGGCCCCCGTGGCTGGTATGGGCATAGAGAAAAAAAAAGAAAAGAAAAGAAAAGAAAAGAAAAAAAAAAAAAGAAAAAAGAATAAAGAAACCCAGCACGCTTTCACACTACCATTTACATTATATTTTCCTTGTGACTTTTATTCTATCTTTCTTCTTTCTTGTTCCCAACCCCCAACCTCTCATCTTTCCACCCTCTCTCCTTTCGCTCTTTTGATTTCGTTTGATAAAATTCTTATTTTTTTTTTTTTTTTTTATTCTTATATCTTCAAAAATTCATTCACAAGAACATCCATAAACGCGTCAGTGATTATATTTGTCAGTAAATTGAAACGTTTCGAAATTCGAATAATTCTTGTTTCTTTTTTTTTTTTTTTTTTCGTTTCATTTGCACTAATTAAACTTTGGAATGATTTGAAATTGAGTATACCCTGGTTAATAAAAAAAAAAAAAAAAAAAAAAAAAGAATAATTAATTTAGTAACAATTAGTTATTTAAAGATTGCAATCAATATATTTTTAATATATTCATTATATAAAAAAAAAGTATCGTTTTGTAGTAATTAATATTTCATCAAGAACGAGTTACTTAAATTTTCTAATTGGATTAAAAAAATTTTAAATATTCAAAAACATTTTGGATATTTTATCGTAACTATTCATTAATAAGGAAAAAAAAAAAGATAAATAAACAAATAAATAAATACGTGTAATAATTAATATTTAATAAAAATATTGTATTAAATTAATATTTAAAACAATATAAAATTTGTTTTTTTCTTTTCGTGGTTGCGATAAAATGAGATAAACCACGGTCGATTATCGGGAAAAATAAAGAAAACTATAGTATTACGAAACTTTTCTCTCTCGAACGAGAAAATATATAATAACAACAACAATAATAACAATAATAATAAAGAGAATATATATATATATAAAGGAAAAAGAGGAGAAGATCGTGTATCGTCGTCATAAACTCATAAAAGAAGTTTTCTTCGAACGAGTGCAATCAACGCGAGCAGATCATTTTGAGTATCATCGAAAAAGGATTTCTTCTTATTCTTTATCCACTTATTTTTATCTTTTTTCTTTTTTTCTTCTTCCACTTGGCGAAGTGGATGGTGAACACGCCACTGGACCATATCCATTCTCCTCAACAATCTTTTTACTTGGTCTACTTTATATCATTCGTGAATACATTCGAAACTCTAGCCTTTGTCCACCATTCGCGAATTGGATTAGATATCACAAAGAAACTTGCCTGCACGATCTATCTTAAGATATATATATATATATATATATATATATATAGAGAGAGAGAGAGAGAGAGAGAGAGAGAGAGAAATTTAACGAAAAAAAGAATAACATTGTTTGTTTGTCTCGCTAAATGAATTTTTGTTGTATAATAAAATAAAAATAAAAAGAAAAAAAAAAGAAAAAGAAAAAAGAAAAAGAAAAACGGAAAGTAAACAAGAAAAGAAGAAAATTAAAAATCTTTTCTCTCTGCCCAACAAAAACCGAGTATTCATTGTGGAAAAAAAATATACGCGAGTATAAAGTAAAAATATATTTGCCGTGTAAAAATTAGCTGAAATTTTGTGAAAAGTGAATGGATGTTTAACCTAAAAGGAAAAGAAAGAAAGAAAGAAAGAAAGAAAGAAAGAAAAAAAAAAAGATAAACAAAGTAATATATTTTCCACCGAAAAAAAAAAAAAAGAAAATGAAAAATAAAAGAAAATAAATTGAGAAGAACAAGAAAGGAGCTATTTACATCTAAAAAGATAAATAGCCGAGAAAAATACGATTTCTCTCTATTC
>NC_140816.1:7805000-7810000 GCF_050613455.1 Vespa mandarinia | reverse complement strand
TCATACGTTTATTATTCAAATTCTTAAAATGAAACTTGAAAGATACTATCTAGCGTTAAATCGAAATATTGGTAAGGCGTCCTAAAAAAAAAATAAAAAAAATAAAAAAAATTCAAAAGATCAAACACGTCTTTTCCATCGACGACGAAGTAACAAATCTAATGTTCATGCATGTACTTGATATACATATATATATATATATATATATATATATATATATATACACATGTAACAAGAGCTTCTCCAAGTCTTTCAACGTCTCCGTTCACCATCGGTATTTCGGTCACGTGTCTTTAGGGAGTAAAATCAGGCTGAGCGTGACGTCATGTCCTGAAATAGCTCGACGAGTTACACGGATAACTATGATATATGGGGTGATTCGCAGGACTCGTTAAATACAGTCAGACAGATGGAGAAAGAGAGAGAGAGAGAGAGAGAGAAAGAAAGACAGAGAGAAAAGAGAGAGAGAGAGAGAGAAATACATTATATTTATCATAATTATATCCATACATTTTTTAATATAACAATCTCAAAGTTTCGACACATTTAATTTTTAATTTATCGGAGAAAAGAGAAAAGAGGAAAGAGAGAGAGAGAGAGAGAGAAAGAAAAAGAAAAAAGAATAAATAAAAATCAAAATCAAAATGAAAAGTTTATTATTAAATATTACTTGAAAAAGTTGGAAAATGAAAAAAGTTCGAAATTATTTATTACAAGATATACACATATGTAAATATATATATACATATATATATATATATATTTTGTATATATATTATATATAAAATTATATACAGGTATGAATATTAAACATACATATATATATATATAGGTTGTCCCAAAAGTTTCTTTCGTTTTTATACACCGTTAGATAAAGCAGTAGGGTGCAAATAGAGAAAGAAACTTTTGGAACAACTTATAGATAAAGAAAGAAAGAGAGAACGATAGAGAGAATATTTATGAGTCACCCTATATATAGCACACCCTTAAGAAGGAATCACGTATATCCACAAGGTCTATCTACATACATACATAAGGAGACTCTAAGGTATTTGACGGTCTGCATTGATTTCGTATCGCGTTCAACTCTAGAATTTTAAAACTTGAAGGGTCTCTCTCTCTCTCTCTCTCTCTCTCTCTTTCTTTTTCTTTTTCGGTATTATGCAGACAGACTTTAGAATAACGTTTTTGGCATCGAGTGTCAAGGGAAAAAAGAAAGACCATACTCTTGTACTACCATTTTATACCTCTAACTGCAACTGTAATTTCAGAGACAGGATCATGTATCTTGAAACTCTACGTGACTCGAAAGGATATCTACGTAAGAGAGAGAAAGAGAGAGAGACAGAGAGAGAGACAGAGAGAGAGAGAGAGAGAGTATTATTTTCTTCGAGAAGGACTCTATTGCACACATCTTTAAAATAAGAACTCTAGTTCACTTTAAAACAACTTATTTTTGAAACCTTTTAACAAAGGCTACACTTACTCCTATATATATATATATATATATGTATTACTATACTATTATCCGGTCTAAACTATACAAAATGTATTAGTCTTTTATTTCGTGAAAAGGAATAATTGAACGATTTTCTGATATTATTAAATTAATTATAACATTGTCTATAAAAAAGAAAAAATATAATAATAATAATAATAATAATAACTTTTAAAAATGACCCAAGTCAAAATATAATGACGAAATTTCTTTAATATTTTATTTATGTTACAGAGGATATATATTAAAAGTCAATAAAGAAAAAAAAATATATATATACATAAATAAATAAAAAAAATTTTATTTGAATTTTAAAAATATATAATTTAATTTTTTCAATAATTTCAAAAAAAAAAGACAGAAGATCACTAAAATTCATTATTATTAATTTTCTTCCTGTATGACTCTCCAAAAATAAAAGAAAAAAAAAAAAAAAAAAAAAAAAAATGGAAATGAAAAACAAAAAACCATTTAAATCTACAACAAAGAACTACAACTATGATAAAATTAAATAAAGGAAGTTTATTCCCTAAGATGAAGACGGTACGAAACCAATGGACCTTCAATCTTAAATAAATGCAAATATTATTCAAAGAAATTAATTCCATTTTAATCCTAGATTTCATTAACGAAGATGAACGTTTGTGAACAAAGTGGGTAAAGTCTTGAAAACAGGTGTTAATATATATATATATATATATATATATATATATATATATATCCTAATGCGCCATAGTTGCTTTATTTCAAGGGTTTTTGGAACGAGAACGAGCCTTTTACGAGCATGAAAATAATTTCATGGCCACTCTTCTCTCTCTCTCTCTCTCTCTCTCTCTCTCTCTTTCTTTCTTCGTCACTCTTGATTCTATCCCTCGGTGTGTATTTCGCCAGTATTTCTACAACTTAGAAGGTTTAAAAGCTTTTACGACAGTACCGTATCTCGATAAAAAACCCTCACCCCTTATATATATATATATATATATTCGTCTCTTTCACAAAACAGAAAGGCCAATTTAAAACGGCCGGAGAAAATAAAAATGAATTGCGGTTATTAATATCCGATCGATATTTTTATACTTTAAATATATTTATACTCGAGTTTCATCGATAACGTAACGTGTGTATGAAAGAATTATTCGTTTAAAAGAATAAAAAAAAAAAAAAAAAAAAAAAGAAAAAGAAAAAAAAGAACAAAAAAAGAGAAAAATATTACAATAGAAATTTTATCGACGTAACTATGTTAAATTGTAAGTATAGATATAAATTATATTTAATATATATATTAATTTTGTAGTATGTATTAATTAACAATTAATTTTCTCTCTCTCTTTCTCTCTCCCTCTCTCTGTCTCTCTCACGAGAAAAGAACAAAAAGAAAAAGACTGAAACAAGACTTTTAAAAATACAGACGTACGAGAGACGCGCGTGTGATTTTAAAGTTACGTGCCATTATACGGATTGGTCAAAAGCAATAAAATAACATCTAACGCTTATTCCATCATTTTTACTAACGAAAATATTACGATAAAATTTTCACCCTCGTAACTTTTATTAAATAAACATTAAACTCGAAGTGTATCCATGTCTATTAACAAATTAACTTTGTCTTTGGAAAAAAAAACAAATGAAATAATGTTTCAAAAAAAAAAAAAAAAAAAAAAAAAAAAAAAAAAAAAATTTGAAACATTAGAGAGTTTACGATTACAAGATTGTACTTTCGCGTTGTTTGCAGAAGTTAAAAATGGAATGAAATAAAATCTGAGAAAAATGAAGAAAAAAAAGAAAAAAAAAAGAAAAAAAAATTGAAATAAAATAAAATGATTTATCCGTAAAATTTCTAAAAGCCATTTACGATGGGACGAAAGTATTATGTTATAGATAAAGAAACGAGCAACTATAATACATAAATTATAAGAAAAAAAAAAAAAAATCCCGAATAATTATTAAATCATTTTAAGTCGACTTATTCTTAATCGGACATTAATAATTCCAAGATAATAAACAATTTCCATGGGATTAGAGTTCATACAAGGGCGATTTTCTGGTTGAGATGAAAATTAAAAAATGAAAGACTAATAATAATAATAATAATAATAATAATAATAATAATAATAATAATAATAATAATAATAATATCGCCAAGTTATG
This sequence comes from Vespa mandarinia, assembly GCF_050613455.1. NCBI lineage: Eukaryota > Metazoa > Arthropoda > Insecta > Hymenoptera > Vespidae > Vespa > Vespa mandarinia. The sequence continues at coordinate 7,806,354 of NC_140816.1, read as the reverse complement.
TCCCGACTAAGTGCAAGCGGTCGACTCTACTTCCTTTGTCTCGCGACGGGATGCCGAGGGTTTCAATTATGAACTAATTACTGCTTGGGTACAGGTTTCGGTAAATATGGAAGGGTGAAGGGGAGACGGGGGTAGGACAGGAAGGGTGGGGAGGAGATGGGGGGATAATTACCGTGTGGGTGGCGACATCTGCCAAGCGTGTTCCGTTCACGTTTACGGTAATTCAACGACGCGTGTGTCTAGCCTGTCGACGACGTGCCGTGTGTGCACTAACGTGGTGTCCACAGAACAAGAGAGAGAGAGAGAGAGAGAGAGAGAAAGAGAGAGAGACGAGGGGGATGAAAAGGGGTATGTTTTAGAGTGACTCGAAGGTATGTACTATGTCGGTGTCATGAACGTAACGAACCCTTTTCTCAATTCTCCTCTCGTCCCTTTGTAGTCATTTAAGGAACAACGACATTGTTACCTTAATCTCAAATATAACTGATAAGCTTTTCTTAGATTGTTAAATTGATTTATATATAAGCAAAGGCCATGGAAATTTGCAATCAATTAAAATGTTTCTATATCTGAAGATCTTTCTATCTTACGGGGAGAGATCAAACATTTTTGTTTTTTAACTATAATTTTCGATTCTTTATCATCTCATTCTTTATGATTTTCTTTTTTTTCTTTTTCCTTTTTTTTGTTTCCTTTTTTTTTTTTCTTTTTTATAGATCGAGACTAGTAGATAACGTGTAAAAAGAAAGAGTTACCAAAAGTATGTTTAATAAAGGAAATAAAAAAAAAAAGAAAAAAGCAGAAAGAACTTTTTGATAGATCTAATAGATACGAATATTATATCCTATAAAAATCCATTGAGAGAACAGTTTCATTTCGTACGTATATATAAATATTTTGTCGAATTTACGATAAAAGGTGAAAGAATAGAAAAAAAAAATAGAAAAGAGAAAAAGAAGTCGAATAAAAACAAATAATCTCGTTCAATCCGCAATAAAAAGAAAAGAAAAAAGAAAAAGAAAAAAAAAAAAAAAAAAAAAAAAAAAAAAAAAAAAAACAGAAAAAAAAAAGAAAAAAAGAAAATCGTTCGAATAACGTGCTCGATTTGATACTTTTATTCCTTTTTCCTTTCCCTTTTTTCTTTTTTCTTTTTCTTTAATACATTGTTCCCCATTACGTAGGAGGGTAAACGCGCCAGAACAAGAGCCTACGATTTTCATCGAGTGAAACGTGGCTTTCCAAATTTTTTCCGGCGGAAGAACGCGAGCGAACGGAATTCGTAAGCGTACATGAATGATATTAAAAAAGGAAGGAAAAAGAGAGAGAGAGAGAGAGAGAGAGAGAGAGAGAGAGA
>NC_140816.1:7787500-7800000 GCF_050613455.1 Vespa mandarinia | reverse complement strand
CGTTTCGATAACGTCACATTAATGCGGATCGAATAACGATCGAGATGTGAGAGGAAAGTAGAGCATGATCGAACACCCGACGATCAAACGAGTATTAAATCTCTCTCTCTCTCTCTCTCTATGTGTGTCTGATCCACCCTTCCCACGCATCCCTCATTTTTGTAACAAAACGGGAGACAAAAAAGGAAAACTCGTCGACCGATCCATGTATTTTAACGCGTTAGATCGATACATCGAACGGTGAAATGACGAAAGCGAAGGGTGAATATGTTATTCTCTGTCTCTCTCTTTCTCACTCTCTCTCTCTCTCTCTCTCTCTCTGTCTGTCTGTCTGTCTATCTCTCTCACCCTCTGTCTTTTTTTCGCGAATACTTCGAGCGTAAAATATAAACATCGAACGTATCAACATTTCTTCGATCGGTAAAAGATTACCAATTAGAGTTGAGGCGAAAATATAAAAAAAAAAAAAAAAAAAAAGAGAGAGAGAGAGAAAGAAAAAAAAATAGAAAAAAAATCGTGCTTATCGTTTGAAAATATTTTTTACCGAACGAAGATAAAAATAAAACGAACGAAGGAAAAAAAAGCAACGAATACAGTAAATTATAAAATAGAATAAAATTTATATCCTCTCTCTCTCTCTCTCTCTCTCTCTCTCTCTCTCTCTCTCCTTGTTTTTTTCTCGAGAAAAAAGAAAAAAAAAAAGGGAAAAAGGATTGAGTCTCATCTTTTTCTTCTTTTTTTATTTTTTTTTTTTCTTTTTGTTTTTCGACTCACAGAATTGATGCGTTTAAAAAAAGAAGAATAGAATCTCTTAAAGAGTCCAACGAAGTAACTCGAAGATTATTTTTACATCGAGAACCATCAATCAAAGGAGAATAAAGTAGCAGAGACGGGAGGAGGGATGTATAAGGGTGGTGAGTAAATCGAGCACTCGTGATAACAATACGTTATCAATCTCGCTAATGTCCCGAGAAGAACTCCCTTGCGTCTTATTATCATAAAATCGAACACGAATCGTTAATGTTTTACCGCCATCAGTACCACGCGGCTGATGTATTGACGAAAAAGAAAACGAAAAAAAACGAATAAGAAGAAAGAAAGCGAAAATTAAAAACTACAAAAAAAAGAGAGAGAAAGAGAGAGAGAGAGAGAGAGAGAGGAAAAAGAAAAGGAAAAAGAAAAGTAGAAATTACAACTAACGATGAAGGAAAACGATCGGAAAAGAGGACGAAAGAGAGATAGCGCGCAACAACAATAGTGTCTGGCAATGAGCTAGGCATACGTAAAAAAAAAAAAAAAAAAAAAAAAAAATGAAAAAAAAGGAAAAAAACAAACAAAACAAAAACTAGAAAAAAAAGAAAAATACAAGGAGAAAAAAGAAGCAGCAACTCAGCCGACATCCGTGGATTTGAAAAAGAGAGAGAGAGAGAGAGAGAGAGAGAGAGAGAGAAAGAGAGAGGGAGAGTTGAAAATGAAAGCCGAATGAGTATCGGCTGGAGGTGGTGCCGTCGAAATAGCCTAGGGCCAAAAAAAGAGAGAGAGAGAGAGAGAGAGAGAGAGAAAAGCGATCCCTTCCGTTAGACGTTAGAGTAATGAAAAAAAAAAAGTATGAAGAAAGGGAAGATAGAAAAAGATAGATAGAGAGAGAGAGAGAGAGAGAGAGAGTGATACGTCGCGCCAGTTAATACGAAAACCTATCGTGAACAACAACAAGCAAACAAAGAAGGAAACAAAAAAAAAGGGATGGGTAACGGAGGATAGAAGGAGGTGAAGGGGGTAGAAAAAAAGAGAGAGGAAGGATGGTTACGAGCGAGCATTAATCGCGAGTGCAATCGATGTCCGTGTGATCGCTTTAATCTTCGTCTCCTTTCTCCTCTATCTATCTATCTATCTCTTTCTCACTCGAACATCATCCTGTGATTCCCTCGATAGAACGTGATACGAACACAAATTTTCTATATATGTATGTATGTATGTATGTATGTATGTATATATATGTCTGTTGACGTGCACACACCTATCTATATCCACCCACCCACCAACCCTCCTCGCCATGCTAATACCACCACTACTACCATCAACATCGTTCTGAACGTAATCAAAAACTCGAGGCAACATATTGACAGGCGTCATCGGATGATCATTATACCCTAGCATATTCTCTCTCTCTCTCTTTCTCACTCCTTCGTATCAATTCGAGTCAACAGTCGAATCCTGATACCAGACATCGAGAATAGAACACATATCAGAGAGAGAGAGAGAAAGAGAGTAGGGGATGAAAGTAAAGGGCGTAGATACAGGATTAAGGATAAGGAAGGAGAATATATATATATATATACCTACGGGATCGTGCTGGTTACATTAGAGATATCCTTAGGCTATAACCAATGATATATACAGTAATATCTAACAATTTTCACGATTATAGGACTTAATCATCCATAACGTGTCTATCACGTATCCACTATTTGATTCGACAATGTCGAAGGATTATATCTGGGCCGAGGCTTTATTAGATTTGAAACAGATTTCTGAAATAATTTAAGTTAACATCGTGAATTTACGAATGAACGAACATTCACTTGGTTACTTTTCGTTGGTTGATGATTCCATGTATTTAAAATAATGTAGGAAATTGATTGAACGTACGATTCGATTTTTAATTAGGAAAATTAATTGAATGATATTATTACGAATAAAAGTTTTATCAATGGTCCTGATAGAAATGATCTCGCGTATGGTTAGCCTGGATTCTATGTGTATATATATATATATATATATATATATATATATATATATATATATATATATATTGATGTCTGTTCTACTATATACCATTTACATTCTACCTCTCCTGTCTACCCCTATCGCTCTTGCTTTCGCTATCTCTCTCTCTCTCTCTCTCTCTCTCTCTCTCTCTCTCTCTCTCTCTTTCTTTCTTCCTTTTCATACGTTTCCAATCGATCTCTCGTCTCTCTTTACAGAATGGACAAGCCGTCATGGATTATGCGGAGTTGGACGAGACGGAAACGTGTCGTCTGTTTCCGTTTTCTCGTCGCGACCGGGACTTTTTCAAAGTGAAAAGAAGCGAATGATTTTACCATCCGATACTTTCGAGAACACTACTACGTGAACGAGATTTGTCCGTAGACATTGTGAAATCTATTTTCGCGTTTCGTTACCGCGTATCGAAATTTTTTAACAATGGGATTTGCAAAATATCTTTTTCGTCGATACTTACGAAAAATTATCCTTGAAATTTTTCTTATTGAAAATGGGAGAAAAGAAAATATTGAGAGTTTTTAATTTTATTCAAAAAAAAAAAAAAAAAAAAATAAATTAATTAATTAAATTAAATATAACAATGACTCGAATGTGTAATAAATAATATCTCCCTTCTCGTTTGCTCTCTTTATATCGTGTGTATATATATAAAAAAAAATATATATATATATATATAAAAAAATAAATAAAAGTAAATATAATGATTCGAAAGTTTAACAATGCAAAAAATACTATACCATAATTTCTTTTTAACACGCTTCGATTAATTATAATAAATAAAACGTTTAAATTATATCAAATATTATAAATGAGAAATAAGCAGAGCTTCCTATTTCTTCGTGACTTGCTAAGTTAAGGGAAGAAATCGCGGGCGTTTCGCGTGTTTCGAGTGTGCTCAAAGTGGAGAACAGTTCAAAGGTTAACCGAAGGTGGTTGTAAGAGGTTTGCGGGCTAAGGGGGAAAAAAAGTTTTCCCTAAACTTCGTGATCCGTGAAAAGCAGCGATTAAGCGATTTATAAGTGCAACTAACAGCATATACACGTACACAAATACATATACATACATATATATATATATATATATATATATACACATACATAAATACGTACATCGTCCACTTAGAGACATAAGGTATGTAACTATAGATACACAAACAGAGACTCGGGGCGCGCATTTCTCTTGTATTTTTCGTTTCAGCCCTTCAGACGTTACTCCTTCCCATTCCTTTATTACCATATCCCTACCTATTTTCTCCTCGTCTAAAATTTTCGTCCGCCTGAAAATGCCAGCTAAATTTCTTTTTTTCCGGTGGGTACCTCTTATGAAAAGATCGTACGTACGAGGTAAAATATTTTTAATATCGTTTTTAAGAAATATTTTCTCCGAAAGAAAAAATAAATATGTGTACACACATATATATATGTATATATATATATATATTTTTTTTTTTTCAGTTTTATCCATTTACCGGAAGTAACGCTCGAATAAATCTCAATAAATTCTATAGAGTCCTTTTAACGGTGCTTATACTCCTTATGAAAAGATCGCGTCTACAAAGTAAATTATTTTAAATATTTCTACGCAAGAAATATTTCTACGAAAAGGAAAAAAAGAAATGGGGAAAAAGAATCTATTTGTAGAATACTTTTGGGGGAGGGGAGGGGGGGAAAAAAAGAAAAAAAAAGAAAACTTTTCGTTTTATCAATTTACCGGAAGTAACGCTCGAACAAATCTTTATAAATTCTATAAAAACCTTTCTATAGAAATCGAAACGTACTCCTTATGAAATGGTAACAGGTATAAAATAAATTACTTTTACAATTTTTCTTCAAGAAATGTTTCTACGAAATAAAAAAAAAAAAAAAAAAAAAAAAAGAAAAAAAAGAAAGAAAGAAAGAAAAAGAAAAAGAAAAAAGAAAAGGGAAAGGAGAAAAAGATGTATTTATATAACACTTAAAAAAAAAAAAAAAGAAAAGAAAAAAAAAAAAAAAAAAGCTTTCGTTTTATCCCATTTACCGGAAGTAGTAACGCTCGAACAAATCTCTATAAATTCTGTAGAAAAAAATCCAAGGAAACATTTCTCCATAATATAAAGGAAAGAAAGAAAAATGTGAATGGTACTGGATCGTAAATACAAGAAACAAAAAAAAAAAAGAGTGATACGACCAAAAAATAATAGAAATTGTATGGTGAATGTAAGACATAAAAAAAAGAAAAAGAGAGGACGAGAGAGAGAGAGAGAGAGAGAGAGAGAACAAACAAAGGAACATATAAAAATGCATAAAAAAAAAAAAAAAAAAAACAAAAGAAATAAAGAAAAACACCATGTAGATTCGAGTAAACTAAAAAAGGAGGAAAGAGCTGATGTCGTGCTGTAACGTCATATACCGGGTGTATATCACATTACAGCTCTAACGAATCTGGCCGAGCTGCATAACGAAGGCAAGAGAGAATATCGAGAAATCGATAGTCTTTTCCCTCTCTCTCTCTCTCTCTCTCTCTTTGTCTTTCTCTGTCTCTGTCTCTTTGTCTTTCTCTTTCTCGTGAAACGAAAGTAAAATCATTTTGAAGCAATTAAACAACGAGTACATCGAATAATTTTCATAAAAAATTTATATACTTATATGATTCCATTTTTTCTATTTATTTATATATTCAACTAGTAAGAAGTATACTATTTGTATGTATATTCAAAAAATAGAATAAAAAAGAGAGAGAGAGAGAGAGAGAGATTTATATATATAATATATATAGAAAAACACGAAGAAAGAGATACGAGAGAGACAAGGTTGAAAAATAAGTGAAATAAGGTGAGGAGATAAAAAGAGACTGAGAGAGAGAGAGAGAGAGAGAGACGAAATTACAATTTCAGGGAGCAAACAGCCAGGTGGACGAGCGCGTTTGCGTTTCATTAGGAAAAACGAGCAGACAGATTATAGACGGTGTAACGTCCGTGTGAGATCTACACTCATATGCAAAGTAAATCGGTACCGGGTAAACCAAGAGAAATACAGTGAAAACGAAGAAAGTAACGCGCTGAAATGCGTTCCACGCTAATTGCAAAAGCTACAAGAGAAAGAGAGAAAAAAAGAGAGAGAGAGAGAGAAAATAAAGGAGTGGTCCGAAAACTTGATTAAGTTGGATAAAGGGGATGAGAAGGAGAGACAGGGAGAATGAGTTTTAATTGAATATTCATGTCTCTTGTTAATAAAATTTTATTAATATTAATTGCATTCTTTTTTCTTTTTTTTTTTTTTTTTTTTTCTTACCTTTCGAACGTAACAAAAAAGAAATGTATTGGAGAGTAATGTGAGATTAAAGAAAAAGAAAAAAAAAAGAAAAAAAAAGAAAAAATAAAAAGAAAAGAAAAGCGATAAAATGAATAGAGACACCCGATAGATTTAGCTATCGACAAAAATACTATCAAAGAGAAACGTCATACGCAAATATCACGATACCTTTTTCTGACTAAATTTGAAAAAGAGAACGTGAGAGAGAGAGAGAGAGAGAGAGAGAGAGAGAGAGAGAGAGAGAGAGATAGAGATAGAGATAGAGAGGAAGATAAATATAAAAGAGATCAGTGCGATTCAAAGCTTTCTCTTTCTTTCTTTACCTTTATCTTTATCCTTCTCTTTCTCTTTCCCTCGCGTTAGTGAAAAAAAGAAAAAAAAAAAAAAGAAGAAACGAATTACACGGCACGTTAAGAATGGTCATGGTGAACATCAATCTAGATCTAGGTTCGAATCAACCTGTAAAGAGTGAATAAAGTCTCCTAGATCGTAGGAGTTAGCAGTTTTATGCAACTGCATTTTACTCGATACTATGACTCATTCTGACTTTATCCTTCCAAATGGTGACAGCCTATCGGAAAATCGATAAGAAACGCTCAACGAAACCATATATAGATACACGTAAGTACATTACGTGTATATATATATATACATATATACATATACATACATATGTATGTATGTATGTATATATCTGAATATATATATATATATATATATATCTATGTATATAGATATCTTGACACTTCGATTTCATTTGCCATAAAACCATGACAGAGTGCAACATTGGAAAGACGTTTTGATAACAAGATTCGGTAACATAAATTCGCCATTCCTATAATGAGAATTCATCGATAGGGGAGAAAAAAGAAACATCGATATTCGAGAATATTCTGATAGCACTTCAAGAAGAGTTTCTACGAGATAGAACAGAAAAATAAAAATTTAGACGAACGAACGAATGGACTTTATCCTCTTATATAAAATCGATTATTCGATTTTGCTACTCACTTGACTTTACGAATACGAGTTTAAAGACAATTTGAAAAATCATTACGACATCCGAGATTTCCTATCTCTTTCTCTCTCTCCTCTCTCTCTCTCTCTCTTTATTTCTCGATCGTTCAAGTGGATCATCCAACATTTTTCTATCTCTTTCTTTACTACTTATATTTTCATCCCTCTCTTTCCCTCTCTCTCTCTCTCTCTCTCAAACCTTACGGAATTCTATCTTTGTCGCATATCAGAAACTCTCGAAACAGGATGGCGGACAACAATCCGTTGGGGAAAAGCTGGAGGAACTCCAAGTCGAACTGTAATACGAATAAGTACGACGTACGTGAAGGGTGATTTGTGGGGGTGGAGTGGGGTGAGAGTGAGTTGGGAAAGAGGGAGTAAAAGAGGAACAGCGGGAAGGATGGGGTAGAGAGAGAGAGAGAGAGAGAGAGAGAGAGAGAGAGAGAGAGGGAGATTTGGGGAGGTTAAAAGGGGGATGGAAGGTTCGACGAATCTCTCGAAGTTCCAGTGGACGAACTTTCCGCACTGCGGGGTCTTGAAACTGGCGTACGAAGATGATGACGAAGTTGATAATCGAAGATGAGAAAGAAAAAGAAGAAAAAAAAAAGAAGAAGATGAAGGATAAACGAAAAAGAAAAAAAGAGAGAGAGAAAAAAAAAGAGGGAAAATATGACACTCCGTTGTTTGCGTTTCTGATTGACTCTCGCTACGCTTCGCTTTTCCCAAATATCTTTTTCCTCTCTTTCATTATTTACTATCTCTCTCTCTCTCTCTCTTTCAGCCTTTTATCTTTCCCTCTCTTTTCATCCTCCAAATTCCCCAAGATCCGATTTTCGGTCTTTCATTTATCGACTATAATCGCGTAATTATTTATCTTGACTCATGGTTTTATTTCTATCCCTTATTTAAAGGGTCGTAAGGACGGATCGTAGATCACCTCGGCGTTTGCGATAACGCCATTGATCGTTGATTTTTATTATCGAAGGAAGATTTCATACTTAAGAGACCTCACGCTTTTTTCTTTTTTTTTTTTCTTTTTTTTTTTGTTTCCTTTTTTTCTTCTTTTCTTTTTTACATCTCTCTTTGGATTGTTTCCCCTCCTTTTATGCGATAACGTTGTCCGACGAGAAAAATATTTAGAAAGAAGAGAAAAAAGAGAAGAAAAAACAAAAAAAAAAGGGGGAAAACAATCAAGACACAATCATCAGTTCATAGGTTAATGAATAATTTAATTCTAATGGGATAAGAATTATATCGATGATCTTATTAAAAGAGAGGCGTTAAAAATACAAAAAGGGTTAGATCCTCCTTCAGTTTCATTTATAATAATTTTATTAGGAAACTCTCGGTCAAAGTTTTCGGAAATTCGGTTTAATAAAGCCTTCCGGTTGATCGCTCTAAAAATTCGCTTGAAAACGAAATTAAAGAAAGTGAAAAGAGGGATAGCTAAGAGTAAAGGATAGAGAGAGAGAGAGACAGGGAGAGAGAGAAAGAGAGAGGGAGACATGTACAAAGGAACGCAAAGGGACTAAAGGGGATGGGGTAACTGGCATTCCCGAAATGCAAGGGGCCCACTCTCGTAGTAGCTAAAATGTGAATTTATGTGTACATGTATGTATGTATATATATATATATATATATGTATACGTTTATGTGTACGTGAGTACGAGGGTTCAACATTCTACGAGTGTATCTTTCCAACGTTCTATATATTTTCCCGCCTTCCATTCACCTTTCTTTCTTTTTCTTCCTCTTCTTTTTTTATTCCTCTTTCACTTTCGAAAAACCCTAAACTTGAACGCTCGACTGATAAACCGATTTTACAGGGGTTGATCTAATAGTACAGTATCTCTTACAAAAAAAAAAAAAAATTCTTTTTGTTCGTACGACATTCGAGAATTAGAAAATTATTTATTTACGTTGGATCTACAATAACAAAAAAAGAAAAAAAAAACAAAAAAAAACAAAAAGTAAAGAAAAGAAAAAACAAAGAAAATTGTAATATGAAATAACGATAAGAAAATTAATAAATTTTTTTCGAGAAAATTGATAAGAAAAAAATAGAATAGGGGAGAAAAAAATCGTAAAACAAATGCCGAACGTAAATAAATTTTTTTTTTTTTATATTTATATATATATATATTTTTTTTTTATATAATAATATTAAGAAAAATAAATAAAAATAATAGAAATATCGGATCGAAGAGAAAATATTTATATTTCCTTTTTAAATCCACTCTATATATATATATATATATATATATATATATATATAAAGTACCGTCTGACACAAGCAGAGATCTCTACTACTTACTACTACTACGAAGATCACGATCCATCCCATCCAGACGGTCCACGTTCTGTCTACCACCACACTAATAGCAATTCTCGTATTCCCAGAGCGTGTTCGTTTGGCCGGTCTACCGCCAAAAACACAACGCTTACTATACTGACATATATTATTCAGGGTTGTATGTAGGGACGGTTATTTTACGGCGTTTAAACTTCATGCTTACGAGCGTAACATAAATTTATCTATGTACTTTTAAAATAAAACAAACGAAATGAAAAAAAAATTCGATAATTGAAATTTTATTGAGTCGCCAATTATTTAAGGATAATATAAAAAGCTTGTTCGTTCGTTCAATTTTTTCTTTTCTTTTTTCTTTTCTACTACTTCTTTCTTTTCTCTGTGGGGTAAAAAAAAAAAAAAAAGAAAAGAAATTTATTTCAGTGTGAATTGGTCGAAGATTTTTCTTTTTCTTTTATAAAAAAAAAAGAAAAAAATAAAGAGTTTAAATTTTATTAAGCGAGAACGTTATCTCGTTAAAAACTCTTATAAAATTATTTCTTGCACGTTGATTAACGATTTATTAAGTACGAGGAAATTTATATATATATATATATATATATATATATATATATATATATATATAATATAAATAATAAAATAGATAATTCAGTTTAAGCTCGAAGAAAATCGATCTTCGAGACCACGAATGTTATCTTATTGAAAACATAATAAATTTATTACACATTGATTGCGTGAATGATTTTTTATATAATAAATAAAAGAAAAAAAAAATAAAAAAATAAAAAAATAATCTATTTAATCTCGAATAAAACTCGCGCGATCTTCTAGATGCTAGATGTTATCTTATTAAAAATATCATAAATTTATTGCACCTTTATTGTCAATCGATTGCGTGTCAATAAATCTTTTCTTTTTATATATAAAAAAAGAAATAAATAAGATAAATCAATTTTAAAATCTTAATTAAAAGAAAATAATGTTCGTAAAGCGTATGATTGTCTTATTAAAAATTTGTAAATTTATTATACCCTTTCTTTCTTTCTTTCTTTCTTTCTTTCTTTCTTTCTTTCTTTCTTTCTTTTTTTCTTTCTTTCTTTCTTTCCTTTTACGAATTCATTCGACTCGCTGGGAGAATACTGTTTGTCATTTATATGAAGTCTACTCTCACGAACGATAAAAGTACCACGACATAATATTATCGTCGAATTCTTTGAAATATTATTATCACCATATAACAATCTCGCTTATACGCTATATAACCATGACTTTTTCTACGTGAATCATGTCTCCTTTATATTATTTATTTCGCATATTTATACACTGCCATATTGAAAGCATGCACTTTACAAAAAGAAGAAGAAGAAGAAGAAGAAGAGGAAGAAGATGAAGAAGAAGATGAAGAAACGTAAAAAAAAAAAAAAAAAAAAAAAAAAAAAACTGATCCGATTTCAACTATGACTGAACACAATAAATGCTATTTGGACAAACGTAAAGCTCGAAAAAAAAAGAGAAGATAAAATTAAGTTAGAATTAAGCTGATTAAAACTTGCTTTGTACCACCCTCTCCTACTGTCTTCCCTCCACTCCCACACCCCTCGACTACCTCTCTCTCATCATCCTCACGCGCTTCTCTCTCCAACGATATAAATCATTTAAGCTTAATACAGATCGACGATCTTAATATGAATTAGACATAGTATTAGATAACGGAATAAAACAAATACAAATTTGTCATTTTCACGATCTTTTTGTATAATATGTAATATTATAAAAAAAAAAAAATATATATATATATATATAAATAAATCATTATTAAAGAAATCTACGAACAAATGCATGGTATGTATGAACGGTTCGTAAAACTATCGGAAATAGAAATGAACGAAAAAATGAAGGAACGTGTCAGCGCCTGTTTTTAAAGAAAAAAAAAAAAAAAAAAAAAAATAATAATAATAATAATAATAATAATAATAATAATAATAATAATTCATTTCGAAGAAAATGAAATTGAGGGGGATAAAGAACGTGGAATAAAAAAAAAATAGAAAAGAAAAATAAAGGGAAAAGAGAAAAGAGAAGAAAGTTGGTTGAAGAAAAAAAGGAAAACGACATTAAAAAGCATAGGAGGATGAGAAACGGTGAGCGTGGAAGGGGGGTGGGCGAGGGAGGAGGGAAAGATGCAAAAAAAAAAAAGAAAAAGAGAGAGAAGAAAAGGTAAAGAAAGAAGAAATACAAGAAGAAATCCTTTTGGTAAACTTTCTTTTACGATCGATAATTCCGAGGAGAACAGGGATATAACTGAGTACCACCCACTCTATACGATACCTACAATCTCCGTTCTAGTTGCTGCAAGCAATTAAAGCTTCATTATATTATGCAGCGTTGGAGAGACCACTCGACCCACAAATATACGATCAAAAAAAGAATCTATTAACATGTATAGTCCATGCATATATTTTTAATAAATTTTTCTCTTATTTGACAGGATATCTCAAAAAAAAAAAAATTCATATATAAATAAATTAAGAAATAAATAAATAAATAAATTTAATCGTACTCTTCGTATAATTAATATAAGAATATTTTCCAAAGAAATATTATTATCATTCAATTCTACGTGAATCATTAAATTTATTTTATTATTAGCCTGGAAATTGTACGTCACGTAAATGAATACGATAACTTTATCGTATGTTCGATGTGATTAATGAAAAAAATGAACAAAATGAAAAATAAAAACAAAAAAATGTATATGTATATAACAATTTTACGTACATCTTGTTTTTCTACTTATCAGTCAATTTTTTTTTAATTCTTTCATTGCGTATAAGTCAACATAAATAATGGTAACTTTATCGTATGCTCGATATAATTAATGAAAAATTTAAAAAAAATAAAAAAAAACTATATATATATATAATAATTTTACATAGATTTTTTGATTCTCCTTATCAGTCGATTTCGTAAAATAAACTTTGTCGCATATAAACGATAATAGACGTAATTAATGCTAACCTTGTTATCGCAAAAACTAATGTACGACGTCGTTTGATTTTATTTAACATTTATTACACTGACAGGCAAATTATGTGTAA
>NC_140816.1:7775000-7780000 GCF_050613455.1 Vespa mandarinia | reverse complement strand
TTTAATAATCTCTTCACAATTGTAAGAACATTATCGATCGAAATTTAAAGGTTAATCAAAGAGAATCTACGACCTATTATCGAAACGACGTAAAAAGATTCACTAACGTAATAATAACATTGATTTAATTTAATTTATAAGAAGATAAGAAAATAGACTCACTTAATCGAGTTGTCTAATAATATTCTAGGAACATGCAATTAGGGTCGCGTTAATTGGCATAGAAGGATAAAAAAGAAAACCTCGACAAATCCTAAGTAATAATAATAACATTAATTTGATTTAAAGTAAAAAAAAAAAAAGAAAAAAAAAAAAAAAAGGAAAAAGTAATAAAATGTCCGATCGACTTTAAAAATTATTTAAAAATATCTCGTATAATTATATTAATTAATATTTTCATTATATTGTATTAATTAAAAAAAAACAAAAAAAAAACAAAAAACAAAAAATGAACATAACAAATTTCGACTGCACAAAAGATTTATTTGAAAAAACATTGCGATTTCTTATAAATCCAGATAGGTCTATACGATCGTCTATTAAATCGAACGAATGTTTAACAGGAAGCGACAAATTAACGAGAAATCGAAACACAAAACAAAATTTTATAGGCATCCACCCTAAACGTTGCAGCCCCTACGACGCGATGAAGAGAAAACGATTCGCATAGTTCAGCGTTTATTCCACGCATCAACGTAATGAACGACGATTCACAAAAGCTCGTTTGCAATTCAATAAATCAGCGTACATTCACTAGTAAAATTTAGGGTAATTTCTATCTGTCTCTCTTTATCTCTCTAAACTCAACCCCTATTCTTCCATTTAAGTTAACGCATTTTATCGATCGTTATCGAGAATCAGAAAGAAGAAGAAAGATAAGAAACGAACGAATGAAAAAAAAAAAAAGAAAAAAAGAATTAGAAGAAGAAGGAAAAAAAATTCGAACAAAAATTGTGCTCGACAATACCATCGAAAAAGGTACCTTGATCGATTTTCAAATCAAAAATTGCCATCGTCATTCTCCACAGAACTCGCTACTACTGTTGTTATTGTTGTCGTCGTAATCGAATACTTGGATACGTCAGATCGACGATATAACCTTCGATAAGATCGATTGGTTTCATCGTAAGAACTTATAAAGGTGGAATATATTTCCAATCCATCAAACCGACAGACCGATTAGATTCTCTCTATTCGATTAGTACATAACGATATATACGATTGCATTTCAAATGCATTTAAATATCGACGAATTAGTATCTAATCGAGAATATTTGACGATCGATATTTTTTCAAAGACCCAATCGAATTCTCCGTCAAATTAATAAAGATTTTTCAAATTTTCAAATTTAATGTTACGATGAGAAAAAAGAAAAAAAAAAAAAAAAAAAAAAAAAACGATATATCGTTTTACTTTATCGAAGGAAAAATTAAAGAGACGAAAAAGAAGAAAAGAGTGAAAAAGAGAAGTTTGATGTTACGATAAATAATATAATATAAAAAAGAAAAAAAAAATACATTAAAAAAAGTTAAACGAAAAAAAAATGCATTAGACGCAAAAATCTTTACTTTAATGCCATATGAACTTCTTGGATATTAAAGAGAGAAAAAAAGAGAGAGAGAGAGAGAGAGAGAGAGAGAGAGAGAAAGAGTGAGAGGGAAAAGATAGGCAATTGTGAGAGGCTTTGCTCGATTCTTTCGTTTTTTCTTCCCCATCGGCCCTTTTCTTCTGGCCCTTTCAACAGAGATCTCTACCAATGGTGAACGTAAAAGCAAAGAAGAGAGGATCTCATTAAACAGTTTTTCTTTCTTTTCTTTTTTTTTTTTTCGTTTCTTTTTTTTTCTTTTTTTTTCCTTTTTTTCTCTTTCTTGCGAAACCTTTCAATGCCCATCCGTCCACCCACAATCTTTTTCATTGGCCTATTAAAACTGTGAACAATGAATATATAAAAATAAATCGGTACCGGCACGTTTGTTAAATTCTCCCTAGGCCATTGCCTTCTTCCTTTATATAGAGAAAAAATTTCATACTTATTATACAGATATAATAAAATATATTATATTGTATTATATTACATTATATTATATTATATTATATTACAAGTTGTTTCAATTAGGCATTCAAGGTTTATTAAATATAAAATGATAATAAATTTGACAGACGATAATAATTTCGTAAATATTAAATTTATTGTTAATCTCGTGATGATGAAAAAAAAAAAAAGAAAAGAAAAAAAGGAATTGTCCTTTCTTTTTTATTTTTTATTTCTTTTTACTTTTTTCTCAAACAAATTTATCAAGAAATAAGTATGAAAATGTTTTACAAATTCGATTTAAATAATATTAATTTAAATCGATGTAAAAATTTCACATTTCAATGTTGATTTAAAAAATGTATATATATTCTACATGAATATTTATGTATTTTACGTGCATTCTGAAAGACATCGTAGTCCAAAAAAAAAGAAAAAAAAAACAAGAAAAAACAAAAAAAAAAAACAAAAAAAAAACAAAAACAAAGGAAAAAAAAGAACAAAAAAAGAAAAAAGAATAAAAAAAGAAATCCAACAAATGTCGATCCTTTCGGTCGAAATTCGTCCGAATAAAATTTTATCGAGTAACATTGACATCGAGACGGGAGCAAATGTACAAAACGATAAACAATACGTCAAATTCGAGGAAGAAATGCATAGAGAAATTGGACTTTCACACGAGGGCGGGAAATTTCATCGTTGAAATTTCCAATTGAATTTGTATACGGCATGGTTATATATAACATGTACATATATATCTATATCTACATATATATATATATATATACATATGCGCTATTATATCGTCGCGCTACGACGCGTGTTTCCATCTCCTGTATTTACATAAGTGACTTATGGACAGGACTTTGGTATTAGCTTCGCGAATGGCCAGCAACCTCGTTGGCTTGAATATCTTTGATGTGACATTTTCGCGCGGGAACACAAACGAGAAGGAGAGGGTTGGATGCTCGTTCTCTCGCTAACGTTCGGTGTGAAATATCATATGATAGATACACTTTACATGGTGTATATGTGTGTGTGTGTGTGTATGTATGGGTATGTGTGTATATACAAGTAATATATACATACAGAACGGATATGTATTATACATTTATCTATATATATATATATATATATATATATATATATATATATATATTGCTATACGTCGAGCGATGGATGCAACGGGGAGAACACACGGCGAATATTGATTTCGCAGATTCCGCATTTCACACTGGAAAAAGGAAAAAATATTTTCTAATATCCGATCGAATCTTTCATGCTTTTTTTCCTTTCCTTCTTTTTTCTTTTTTCTTTTTCTTTTTTTTTTCTTCTTCTTCTTCTTCTTTTTTCTTTTTCTTCATCGTACACTTCAATCCAATAGGATATATTAAACACGATCTTTATTTTATATATATATATATATATTTTTTTTTTCTTCCGTAATTTTTGAATATGATAATGTGAAACGATGATTTTTAATATAGAAAAGAAAAGCAAAAAAAAAAGAAAAAGAAAAAAAAAAAAGAAGAAAAGTATTTCCCCTGAAATCTGATCTGACGAGAATAAAAACAAAAAATTAAAAAAAAAAATTCGTTCTTTCCTTCGATCTACGGTATTTCGTTTTAATATCGAAATGACTAAACGATGAGTACGATGAGTAATTATTTTTTTTCACGTAATTCTTTTTTTTAATTTCATCATTTTTTTAATTTCACAATTATTTTTTTAATTCTCTCTCTTTCTCTCTCTCTCTCTCTCTCTCTCCTATATTAAAATATTATCGTGTATACGAAATGGGAAATATATCCGACGAAATCGAAAGGGAAAATGAGAAAACGAAGAATCGTCGGAATAAACGTTTTGTCCGATATAAAAAAAAAAAAAAGAAAAAGGAAAGAAAAAAAAATAAAAGAAGAAAGAAGAGAAAAAAAGGAGAAGAGAGAAAAATAAAAAAGAAGAAATGTACGTAACGAGAGATATATCTTTGAGGGAAAGCGCCATAACGTTACTTACGATAACGTGTAATAATTCACGCTTTTTCATTCAGAGATGACAGCTGGCATCCATCTTTTGGAGACAAACCGAATGAGACATCGTAAATATAGACATATTTATACTCATATTCGGTTCGGTGGCCCACCAACACCGATTTTTCATGCGTAATTAACTGTCACCGATCTAACAAGCACAAATTTCAGATAAAAATACGACCTTCTCTCTCTCTCTCTCTCTCTCTCTCTATCTCTCTATCTCTCTATCTATCTCTATCTCTATCCCTCTCTCTCTCTCTTTCTCTCTTTCTTTTTCTCTTTCTCTGTAATTTGGTACTACGACGAACTTTGATATTAAAATTAACCTTGTTGAAAAGAAACTGCGATATTGATGCGAGCGAATTGAAATAAAAAGAAAAAAAAAAAAAAAGAGAGAGAAAAAAAAAAGAAAGAAAAAGGAAACAAGAAGAGCGAAGAAAAAGAAACCGAGCCGGTTCAGTCGAAAAGCAATATAATCGAATATTGAATGAATCATACTGATGATAACGGACGAGATAACGGGAAAAAAAAAAAAAAAAAAAAAAAAAAAAAAAAAAAAGAAAAAGAAAAAAAGATTAAAAAGAAAAGAAAAGCGAATAAATTCTCTTCGCATGTAAAACGACTTCTATTTTATTATTATCATCCTAATAATAATTATCATTATTGATTAATATTATTTAATGATATTAATTCATTGATAATATTAATATTATTATTATCATCATTATTATTAATATATTATTATTATTATTATTATTATTATCGTACATTCCTCATCATATCTTTTTTCTTTCTTTTATATTTATTTATTTATTTATTTTTTTTTTTTTTTTTTCATAAATAGATTTCAAATCGGAACACATCGATTTGTTTACACGCAAAACGCAATAATAACGATAGAGAAAGAAATAGTGAGAGTGAAAGAGAGAGAGAG
>NC_140816.1:7732500-7765000 GCF_050613455.1 Vespa mandarinia | reverse complement strand
TAACCCTGAAGTGTTTCAAATTGATGTGAAACATGCGCCCACATATATATATATACAAAGAGAGAGAGAGAGAGAGACAGAGACAGAGAGAGAGTTATAGCAAATCGAATATAGCTATTGTACCATCGAATGCACTGGCACGTAGACGATTATCATTGCGAACTGATTTATGAGCCACGATTGTGTAAATAAAGAGATTTGCATCAATGAATTAAGCTCAAATTTCGACGTATATAATCGATTAGATTCAAATAGAACAAATGTTTTATCATCGATTTTATCTTCACTATCTTTTCTTTATACTCTTTACCTGTGTATATATTTTACAGAGCACGTATATGTATATGTTCGTTTTAATATGAGTATGGATATTAATGGATTTAAATTTGTAAAAAATTTTTTAATAAAATTCTCCAAATAAATATATTTGCATGCGCAGTTTAATTAAATCATTCGAAACGAATTGTTTCATTCGAATTAAAATTCCTTTTTCGAATTCCTTCAAAGTATGAATATATATATATGTATATATATTTCTAACGATAAAATTATTTTTCGTTGACAGAAAAAAACAAAAAAAAAACAAAAAAAAAAGAAGAAGAATAATAATAAATATAATGAAACGTAAAAAAAAGTTCTGGGATTATAAAGTATATTTAAGATAATAAATATATATATATATATATATATATATATATGCGCATTATAATTAAATTTTTAGAAACTAATTACTTTATTCGAATTGAAATTCTTTTTGTTATCCTTTCGAAGGATAAAAACGAATGCATTTATATAAAGATAAAATTGTTTTTCGTGGATAAAAAAGAAAAGAAATTAAAAAGACTAAAAAGAAATTTAATGAAACGTAAAAAAGTTCTAAGTTTTAAGATATATTCGTAAAATGATATATACAAATATATATATATATATATATATATTAGGTGGATCTACTAATGTCGCTTTCTTAAATTAAATGCAAGCGAATAAATTTTTAACAAGTTTTTTATTTTTAATCACGATCAAATATCGACATGCGTAGAAACGACATTACTTTCCTGTTCACCTAATATATAAGCTGTAAGTCGATTTTTCAAAATTAAAATATTTCATTCTTATTCAAAATTCCTATAGCAATCCTTTCAAAGGGTGAAAACGAATAAATTTATAACAATAAAGTTATTCTTCGTTGGTAAAGGAAGATTCAAAAAAAGAAGAAGAGGAGATGGAGGAAGAAGAAGAAGAAGAAGAAGAAGAAGAAGAAGAAGATGAAGAAGAAGAAGAAATCTAATGAAACGCGAAAAAGTTCTGGGTTAAGGTATATTTGTAATGCAAATAACGGTTGGGAGGCACTTTCTTAAAGTGGAAGGGAAAAATGAAAAGGCCGAAACAAGAAGGAAAAAGGAAGAAATCGACCGTCCCATCACTCTCGCTAATCCAATTTCAAATTCTTCGACAGCTACCCCTTCCCTCCCTCCTCCCCCACCTCAATTCCTTTTTTCAAGCAAGTCAGACACCCAAACCAACCAACTAACCAGCCAACCAGCCAACCAGCCAACCAACCAACCAACCAACCAACCAGCCAGCCAGCCAGCCAGCCAGCCAAGCTAGCAAACCAACGAGAATCACGTCCAAGTCAACGTTTTCTGGATACTTGCAATCTTAGCGAAAAATCCTAATTTCTCCCTCTTAATTACCTCGGGGACACTACCGATCGTCAAAACGAGAGAACGTCCTGAATCCTTATTACAAAATCGCGACTCCTCGATTTCTCCTTTCGCGATAATCCATTCCTTCCATTTCTTTGAGCTTTGCCTTAAAAAAAAGAAAAAAAAGAAAAAGAAACAAAGAAAAAGAAAGCCCATCTTTTGCATTTGTCTCTTCTCAATTAATGATCAAGCCTTATCAAGTATTTAAAATAAATATTAATAATTTGTAATATTGAAATTCATTTATATTACGGAACTTGGCAAAATCTAAAAGAACAATTGTTAAACAAAAATCGATGATTATATTGTTTCAAAGGGAAAATGAAACTATTCAAAAAAAGAGAAAAAAGAAAAAAGAGAGAGAGAGAGAGAGAGAGAAAAAACGATGGAAATTCAACGACGATAGGAGCGATCGTTGAAACGTTTATCGACATTAAGAAACTTTTTCTCTATCATAATGGCCAGTAACAAGAAAAAATAAAAAAGAAAAAAAAAAAGAAAGAAAAAAGAAAAGAAAAAAATACAAGAAACTAAAAGAAATACAAACAAAATAGGAAGAAAGAAAGAAAAAAAGAAAGAGAAAGAGAGAGAGAGAGAGAGAGAGAGAGAGAGAAAAGCGTGGGAGAAAACAATCGTAAGCGTGTCGGAAGCTTTCCCTTTTCTTTCCTTTTTTTTTTCTTTCCTTTTTTTTTCCCCTCCCCAAACGAATGAAACGAGAAAAAAAGAGAAAGGGTCGAGAGACGTGGAAGAGA
Organism: Vespa mandarinia; assembly: GCF_050613455.1. NCBI lineage: Eukaryota > Metazoa > Arthropoda > Insecta > Hymenoptera > Vespidae > Vespa > Vespa mandarinia. The sequence continues at coordinate 7,762,542 of NC_140816.1, read as the reverse complement.
AATTTCACGTTCTCTTTCGTCCATCGCACGTATTTATCGACGCTGACGACAACGACGACAACGACGACGACGACGACGACGACAACGACGACTGCTTGGCGTCGGTGAAATCATCAGCATTGTCGTCGTCGTTATTCTCGCGAGTCGATTTATTTAGTCTATTCGTCGGAAAAGTGCTTCCATTTTGGAGGCGACTATCAAACAGTGATCGAGTATGTGTGTAAGAGAGAAAAGAAAGAGAGAAAAGGAGAAAGAGGGAGTAAAGTATACATTCACTGTGCTTTTCCAACATTCTATTATATATATATATATATATACATATGTGACAAAAGTCCCTAATCCGACGATGCATTCGTTCGAAGAGAACAATGGTCTCAATCTCTCTCTCTCTCTCTCTTTCTTCCTCTCTCCCTCTCCCTCTCTCCCTCTTTCTCTCTCACTCTCGTTATTTCACTTCATAATAAATAACGATTCCATCCTCGACTTCATTCTATTTAATTCTCACACCCATTCGTAATTTAGGAAAACAAAATTCATACTTGAAATCATATAATCTCTTATGGACATTAATTTCGAGACTGCGAAAAAACAAAATTCATACTTCAAAAACCATAATCGCTCAAGACCATTTGTTTCGCAAAATATTTGTAAACGCAAAGTTCCACGACGATCTAGGGGAAAAAAAAAAGAAAAAAAAAAAAAAAGAAAATTATGCGCGCGCACGCACACACATACACGCACATAAAAAATTTCTATTCCCAGACGATATTAGAAGGGAGAGAAAAGAGAGAGAGAGAGAGAGAGAGAGAGTATAAAGGTTTTCCGCGTGACGGTCTACTAACTTTCTCTCCATTTCTTCTTTCTGCCGATCTTTTCATTCGTACGGTCAAATTTTTGTATTATTCATGTGTCAGATACAGAATCTGCCACGATACGACGTAACATTCTTATTATAATAAATGCGATATCTATGGAGAATTTTTTCTATACATTTTCCAATCCCAATTTCAATTCAGGGATTCCTTTTCCTCCATCTTACGAATGCTAATGAATTTTTTGAAAAATAAACGATTAACATTGTTTCTCAAGGTTTCTCAACTATTTTTCATCCTCCTCTTACTTTTAATTGATAATCAAAATTAATATCTATCCACCTACCCATCTTTCATCCCAAAAAAAATATCTACTATATATATATATTGCTTATGAGAAGAAAAGAAAAAAAAGGGAAAAAACGAAAAAGCTAGAAATAATGTCGAAATGATAGGTTTAGAAGGTCTATTTGATTTATTCCAAAACTGGCGATCTATCCGTAGAAATTAAAGGGCCGAAATGTCAACGCCGGCTGCGTGCCAATGACCAACGACCGGGGCGTGAGACTCGTATTAATTGTCCTTTTAATTTTCCACGTACCACCCTCTTCCCTCTCTCTCTCTCTCTCCCTCTTTCTTTCTCTTTCTTTTTCTCTCACTCTTTCTCTCTGTCTGTCTGTCTGTCTGTCTGTCTGCCTGTCTGTCTGTCTGTCTGTCTGTCTGTCTGTCTGTCTGTCTGTCTGTCTGTCTGTCTGTCTAACTCTCTGTATATCCCTATATCTCTTCCTTTAACTATCTAACGATCGTTATTGTTCGATGAAAATTTGTTAAATCGATTGAACACGCGATACGAATTTTCAAATTCACGAATATCAATAAAATCTCAAATATATTAATTATATTATAAATGTTCACTGTTTAAATAATAACAATTATTAAATTATTAGAAAGATATATATATATATATATATATATATATTTATTTGCTTCATTATTATTTTATTGATAATAATGGACGAGTATTTAAATATATATATATATATATATATATATATATATATATATATTATAAAAAAAAAAATACTAAATATTATATCAGAATATATTATACTTTTATCAATTATAATTTTATAAATATTACAAATGTATTAATAATATATTCTAGTATACTTAAACTAGTGATATCCTTATACTAATAGAGAAAGAGAGAGAGAGAGAGAAAAATTATAATACTCTTTCTAGTATATAATAAATACTCGTCTTCATTATTAATAAAAATTAGCAAACATCAAATATATATATATACACAAACACACAGATGCACGTACAAATACACATTTCTTTTCTCGAACATTTTTAATATGATATAAAATCGTTTCTCTATAAGAAAGAAAAAAAAAAAAAAAAATTAAATAATATATCTACTTTGTTTATCTGAAAATTGAAATTTTCTAAGAGCCATTACGTACATATCTTACATATATATATATATATATATATACACGTTAATTTTTGACGATTAGATTATTATCGATCGATTCCTATACGTTTTAAGGAAATTGACGATTTTCCCAATAAATGAAGCAATCGTATTCGCATTATCCGATGAAAGGGCAACATCGTGAACGTACATACATACGTATAAAGCTTTCAGAAATAGTCGATCCTAGAAATGATATCGATAGATAGAAAATGAAAAACGATTTAGTTTCGACGTCGTGATTGCTTTTGGCACGATGGCAGCTGCGACTCTCTTTTGCCTTCTAAATGCACTTTCTTTATTCCTCTCATTTTCTCTCTCTCTCTCTTTACCACACATACATACACATACACACACACACACACAAACAATTTTATGTACGTGTATCTCCTTTCACTTTGTCCCCTCTTCAACACACGCTTATATAGCAAGAGAACCCTCGTGAACGAATTTATTGTCCTCTTTTTCTTTCTCTTCGTTTTTCATTCTTTTCTACCTTTTTTTTATTTCATTTGATTTTCTCCTTAGTACCCAGTGTTCCAAATTGTACGATAAAATTCTTTGAAACGAAATTAGAACGATTAGATGTGCGAGATAAGTAACGAAGTTTTTCAATTTTTGCATACGACAGAAATGAAAAAAGGAGAGAAAGAGAGAGAGAGAGAGAGAGAGAAGTAAATTTAGTGATCCCTCAAATAATTTCTAAATCTATTCCGAGGTGAGCCGATTGGTAAATCAATTTTCGTATGAATTAAGTGTCGAACTTTGAACTTGAAAATCGATATCTTCAAAACTTTCCCTCATTCCATATACATACATGCATATATATGTATATATATGTATATTCAATTTTAACAACTTGACATTCTCTTTTCTAACAATCGAGAACTAAAGTATACGATGAAATTTTGTCGTTCATAATTATCAATGAAATTAGGGATGAAATCAATGCATTGAATTATCATGGAAATGTAAATTTGAAATTAACTCGATCGAGAGATCTTTAATTAGAAAATAAAAATGAAAAATTAAAGGAAAAAAAAGAAAAAATAGATAAAAAAGAAAGAACTTCACTGAAATCAAAAATATATGCGTAAAATCGATCGTTGGTGATTGTTGTTGAACAAAATGTATATATATTGACCAAAAAAAAAAAAAAAAAAAAAAAAAAAGAAAGAAAAGAAAAAAGAAGAAAAAATAATAAAAATAGAAATTAGAAAAAGAATTATTGAAATAAAAAAACAACAAGATTTACGTTGAAGAGAGAGAGAGAGAGAGAGAGAGGAGAGAAATAATGAAAAAAAAAAAAAAAAAAAAAAGAAAAAAAACCAGTTGTGACTGGGGGGAAAAAAAAAAGAGAAAAAAGAAAAGAAAACAATGACCTTTGAGAGAAACGATAAACAATCATATTCATTTGTTATGACAATAAGAACAATGAGAAATAAAAGAAGAGCATAGTAATTTTCATCCCCTCTTTCTTCAAAACAAACCAACCAACCAACTCCTCTGCCAATCCAACCCAATCCAAGTCAACCCCATTCCCTCAATCGTTCGCCATCCTTTTACTATTCCACGACGGACGCCATTTAAAAGATTTCTCCTTTTCTTGGTCGAAATGTAATGTTAGCTAGGTAGGTAGGTAGGTAGGTAGGTAGGTAGGTAGGTAGGTAGGTAGGTGTACGCGTTTGATTGAACACGACGAACGATGAGAGAAAAGCAAAAGGCGAAAAGAGAAAAGGCCTATGGCTTTTCATCGCAACGCATTAGTCGGTGGGACTTTGACGAACCAATTAAATAAATGGTAGTAAATTGTAGAGTCGAACGAAGGCGACGAAGCACCATGGATGAAGCCGACGTTTCTTCCATTAAGAGTCACCCCTTCTCTCTCTCTCTCTATATATATATATATATATATATATCTTTACCACGAACCTCAAACTCACCCTCACTCTTTTTGCAAAATGCTACTCTAAGGGCAACCCCTCAAAACCTTCTCTTCGATGCCTTCCATGTAATGCCGGTGGCAATAGTGCCGTTACAGGAATTACATTGAATCCACAAAGGGTTGACAGAAGACTTTCATCGAGTAGTACGAGATGTACGGTATTGTTCCTCCTCTTCCTTCTTCTTCTTCTTCGTCTTCTTCTTCTCCTCTTCCTTCTACTTCTCTTCGCTCGTTCGAAGATTGATCCCGCTTGGCACCACAAAATTATCACCTCTTACGATAGATTGAGTGAGAAGAAGACAAGGAGTGGAAGAAGCAACCGAAGGAAATAGAAGATGAGGAGGAAAATGAAGAAGAGAAGGAGGAAGAGGAGGACGAGGAGGAGGAGGAGAAGGAGAAGAAGAAGGAAAATGGTGATAGAAGCTGCTAAGACAATGAAGGGGAACAAACCTAGACTTACGCTTCGAATGATAAAATAATCTCTTATGACGTTAACAAATTGATCCTTTATTGCTTTTAGACAATAATCGATATATTTCTATCGAAATGAACGTCTATCATATTTTTATATCAATTTTTATATTTATCTACAAATATTTATCGACATCTTCTCTATTTACGTATGTATATCTATGTACGTGCGTAAACGTAAGACTTTTGGATGATTTATCCCAAGACACGGTATAATAAACTAAAATCTTAAGAAAAAGACGTAGAAGACGTTAAAGAAGAAGAAGGAGAAGAAGAAGAAGAAGAAGAAAAAGTACCGTTCGTGACTCGAGATTTTAGGGAAACTACTTTGAAAGAGAAATATGAGAGGCTGGACATAAAATACGGGGATGGCTAGCTAGAAGGGTAAAACTGAAGCCATGAGAGTTGAAGGATCTCTCGAGTACATGAATACTACGTGATGCATTTAAAAGAAAAAAAAAAAAAAAAAAAAAAAAAAAATTACCTATATCTTCCATTTATAATTCTAAAGAGATAAGAAATAAAAAAAGAAAAAAAAAGAAAAAGAAAACTAAATGTAAAAAAAAAAAAGGAGAAGAGACTAAAATAGAAGATAATTTTTTCACGCATATTACAATGTAATAATAATTCAAGTTAACTCTTGAAAATCCTTCGAAAAATTTTCCATGGATTTCTAAAGATCTTCTAAAATCTTCTCAAGATTTCCTAGAGCTTTACGAGTTTTATCTAGGGAATTTTTTTATGAATACTCTACGGGAATTTTTTAGAGAATTCAGAAAAGATTTTTTTTTTTTTTTTTTTTTTTTTTTTTTTTTGAAAGGGAGGCGAGATTTTCCGAAAATTTTCTAAAGTTGCACATAGTTGCACATATATATATATATATAACATCACGATCTAAGAACATAAAAAACAAACTTACCAAATTCTACTTACTAGAAACTTAAGATTTACTCAATGAAAGACTTGCAATTTACTCAAAGTTTGAATACTTGAACGAAGAGAGATGGAGGATATAGATACAGAAAGAGATAGAGATATAGAGAGAGAGAGAGAGAGAGAGAGAGAGAGAGAGAGAGAGAGAGAGAGAGAAAGAGAAAGAGAGAGAGTAAAGGCAAGCACTGGAATTGTAATAACGTACGTGCAGTATTCAATGGAAAAAGAGAGAGAAAGAGAGAGAGAGAGAGAGAGAAAGAGAGATAGAAAGATAGAAAGAAAAAAGAGGGTGAAGTTTTGCTTTAGAAGAAGATGGATTTAGGAGTGGCGTAGGCGTACACCTTGAAGAGGTCTAAAGAGAACTGATGTATGAAAGCTCAGTAGCGTAATACGAAAAAGTATAAGAGTATAGTTGGCTCAAGACGTTGATGTTACTTGTCTCTTGGATGTTTCGAACGGACGCACGTACTTTACGTATTTTACGTACGTACGTACGTACGTACATACGTACGAACGAACGAACGAACGAACGAAGGAAAAGCTAAAGGGATAGGGAGTTTCTATTTAGTGCGCGCTATGTCGTCGGCTATGTCAACATTATTATACCACAGATTCCCAAGAGAGTGGTCGGTACACTCTGCGGTTGAGAGTAACGAACACGGGGATCCCCGATATTGTAACGAGACGAGAATAGATCAGAGAAGTGCTTTTTTTCAAATATGAATGAGCCTTGTAACGCTTTCGAAAAATGAAAAAGAAAAAAAAAACCGAGGAGGAAGAAGAAGAAGAAGAAGAAGAAGAAGAAGTCATGGAGGGGTGCAAAGACTTTGATAAATATTAAACCAACGATAATACAAACGATTGCGATGATCTTTCTTTTTTCTTTTTTTTTTTTTTTTTTTTTTTTTTTTCATTTTCTTCATTTTCTCTCTTGTGAAATTATACGCTTGCGAATATAACGAAATCGACGCTTTCACCATCTTCATCTCTTTTTAAGATCTTTGAAAAAAGAAATAAAAATATGTGTATATATATATATTATATATATGTATATAAAGAATACAGGTATTAGGTAATTTGTTTTTCTGTGTGTGTGTGTGTGTGTGTGTGATTAGGGACGATGAATTTAAATGTATGGATTATTTCTAGAAAGAAGTTCGTTAATTAAAAGTTTATAAAAGCATGTAAAATAAAATTAAAAAAAAAAGAAAAAGAAAAAAGCTACAAAAATTTAAAAAAAGAAAAAAATGAAAGTTAGAAGATTAAAACGATAAGAATAAATATTCGATCGTTGTCATTATCATCGATAATAAATAAGATCGAAATATATATATATATATATATATATATATATATATCAATTTTTGTTTCTTTTTTTAAATTAATCGAGAATAGAAAAATGATTTGGTTGCATTACAAATAAAATATAAATCAATATAAATCGTAATAAGATATCACTGTTTCTATCTCGTCGGTAAATTGAATCGAAATTTAAATCTATTTGGAATGAATCAAAAGAGATAGAGAGCAAGAGAGAGAGAAAGAGAGAGAGATGCGAATTCACTTGACGTTCAAAATGATGAACGAGTATTCAACAAGAGCTGGGGATTCGGTTTAGAAATCGAATCTCTCTCTCTCTCTCTCTCGCTCTGACAAAAAAAAAAAGAAAAAAAAACGACGAAAATGTTCGACCAGTTGAACAACGATTTGGGTATATGTAAAATACGAATGGTTAAATCGAATTCTACCTGCTGGATCTGAACTTTCAAGTGGCACTTATAAAGATTCCCTAACGCTACAGGGATGTCGGATCGTCGAGTCAAGTTACTTGACTGACTAGCAGCAATTCGAACGAAAGGGGCCTACAGAAACTAATTGCCCGGTCAGCCCTCCTCTCTACTCGAGAACATCCTGAGTTAGATGCTTGCCAGTCGTGACAATATAATTATGTATTGTATATATATGTATATATGTATGTGTGTGCGTGTGTGTGTGTGTGTGTGTGCATATATTTTTGTATTTATATCCTACCGAAGTGCCTATTAAAGTTTCTAATTAATAAATAACATTCTATTCAAAACGAACTAAGATCTTTCTTATCAAAGATTCTTCTCTAACGAAATAAAAAAAATCGAACGAAGGAATGTAGCTAACATGATAAAAGAAAAAAAGAGAGAGAGAGAGAGAGAGAGAGAGACAGGAAACGTGTATTCAATAATTATTTAACATTCGTCATTCGTCATCAAAGTTTCACGAAATAATCGTAAAAATAATAACGCATCTCTGAGACTCATTCAAAAATCGAAGATATAAAAGTTGCACATTTCTTTTGGAAAAAACGAAGTAAGATCTTTCAAAGTGAATTTCTTATTGGCAATTCTTTAATTCGTAGAATTACGAACGAAGGATATATTTGATCATGCTTCGATGTTCTTCCGAGAATTTTCTCTTATCGCAACTTTTCCTTTCTGACGTAACTGAAGCGATAAAAAAAAAAAAAGAAAAAAAATAGAAAACAAGAAAAAAGAAGAAGGTAAACATCCATTCAATCTTTATAAGACAAATTAACATTTTGTACTCATCGACAATTTTAATTAATATAATATGTTTCTAACAGAAACAGGAAACATCATGTGTTTAACCATTTGACATTCGCCATTGGATAAAATTCAAGAGAACCGTGAAACGAAACGATCTGGCTACGTTACAAAACCCACAAGTGTTTCCATTCATCTATCAACTATACTGGGAACAAGTGGTTAACCGCAACGTCCTCTGTCCTTTGCACAATAGTCATTCCTCAGTGTTTGAACTCATCAGATACAACCATAATCGATCCAACGGAACATGTATTTTTATTTGCGAAATTTTGTCGAATTTAAATTTTATATGACAAATGTTTCGTAAAATGGTCTGTCAGATATGTCAATTTGATTTTATTCAAAAAATTTATAAAGGGGAGAAAAAAAAACGAAAAGAAAAAGGGAAGAAAAAAAGTTTCTCGACATCCACGGTCGGTAATAAATAAGAAACTGTAATTTGTAAACTACGACAATAAGATCGTAGAAATCTTCGGTCGGTAAGGAAGACTTCTACACTGACAGAACTTCCGCAAAGCTCTGGCTACCGTGTTTAAGTGTTTATCAGTGGAGAAAGTCAATGTTTGAGTCGACGTATTGTGGTTAGCGACTGTTCACAAACATTTTGATCGATCATTTTTGCACAAATGAAAAAACGACCAATAATTTATATATATATATATATATATATATATATATGTACGAAACAAATGGAATTCGTAAGAATTTATTTTTAATTTATATGAAAATTATCTTCTTTTTCTTTCTTTTCTTTCGTTTTTCTTTTTCTCTCTTTTTCTTTTTTTTTTTTTGTTTTTTTTTTCTCTTTTATTTTCGTCAAATCGAACAGACTCAAAAAACGTATCAACATTCAAGTGGCAATGGCCTAATCAAAAACTAACATTTGTTTTTACATTTTAGGATGTTAAAAAAAAAAAAAAAAGAAGAAAAAAAAAAGAAAAATAAAAAAAGGATGGAATGGATGATATAAATTATTATGTTTAGAAAAGTTCAGTCAAGTGGATCGAAAAAGAAACGAAAAAAAAAAAGAAAAAAAACGAGAGGACGAGAAGGAGGAACAATCAGAGAAGAAGAAGAAGAAGAAGAAGAAAGGAAGAAAAAGAGGTATAAAAAAAACCAAAAAAAAGAAAAAAAAAATGAAAAAAATTACAGATAACGAAAATGAAAAGGGCCGAGCGGTACTATTCCAAGAGAACTAATTTTCCTGGGATGAACATCAACGATAATCTTTTAATCTCGTAATGCCACGAATCCGTTTTCGCGAATTTTCAAGCCGAAGATAAAATCATAGAACGATAATGGCGAAGTAGACACGTCTTCCACTTTAAATCCAATTAAGGTCGAGTTCTTATTAAGGAACAAGAAGTGTATATACCCTGCTACTCATTGGTAGAAATTTAAAAAAAAAAAAAGAAGAAAGGAAAAAGAAGAAAAAAAAAGAGGAAAAAAATCGATAGAAATTTTGTCTCAAAAAAATTCTGAAGAAAAAGAAAAAGAGAAGAGAATCTAAAAAAAAAGAAAAGCAAATCCAATTTCCTTGTTGTTGTCTTCTTTCCCTTTTCTCTCTCTCTCTCTCTCTCTCTCTCTCTTTTTTTTCCCTTTTTAACTCTTTACTTTTCTTTTCCTAACATTATCAAAAAAAATATATTTATTGTCTGACAAAAAGTCTTTTTAAACGCTTTATATATCTATAGAATTAATTAGAAATTTACGTAACGCCATAATATAATTACGTTAGACGTTATGTGACATATTTTAATTAGATCCCCGAAGAACGTGTTCAATGACAACGAGAACAGAAATGTTCCGATTAATTCAGGGTGCAAATTTATCGATTACGTCGGACATACCAACGTTTCTCATGAGTTTTTTTACGACGTACCTGGAAATATAATTAAAAGTTGAATTTCAAAACTAGAGGGAGAGAGAAAGAGAGAGAGAGAGAGAGAGAGAGAGAGAGAGAAAAGGGAAAAAATACGGTAAGCAAAACGAGAATATTAAAAATTCCCCATGAAAACGGAAGGAGAAAGAGAAAAAAAGAAAAAAAAAATTAATACTTACAAAAAAAGAAAAAAAGAAATTTCCGTGATCCAAATATATCGAAAAATTTTTAACATGATATTTGTAATTTCTTTGAGCCCCCTAATTTCATTTCTAATATATGGAAAATACAAAATCTCTCTCTCTCTCTCTCTCTCTCTCTCTCTGTCTGTCTGTCTGTCTATCCTCTTTTTCATTAATTTGTACTCTTTGAAACGTGTAAGTTGTGTAGTAATAGTAGTATTAGTAGTAATAGTAATAGTAATAGTAGTAGTAGTAGTAGAAGAAGAAGGAATGGAAGTAGTAGTAGAAAGAGGCAAGGAACGGAAAGGGCTTGACGTTATAAAGGAGAATCTCGTCCACAAAGAAAAAGCAAAAAGCAACGAAGCACAGGAGATAGTGGCAGACAGACAGACAACCATCGTAATAATAGAAAACTTCATAAAACCGCGAATATTTCGAAGAGGAAACTTCATTTCATCATCTTTATTGTTGATTTTCTTTCCTCCGTTTTTTCTTTTTTTTTTTTTTTTTTTTTCATTTTTATTTCTCATTTTTATTTTATTCTTCTTATCTTCATTTTATTTTATTTTATTCTTCTGTATTTTATTTTCTTTTTTTGTTTTTTTTTTTTTTCTTTTTTTCTTCCAACTTCCCTCACCTCGTCTTTCAATCGTATATAAGATTTTTATACTATTCGAAAACTTTTACTACTTCGAGCTAAAATATCTTATTTTTTTTTTCCTTCTTCTTCTTCTTCTTCTTCTTTTTCTTCTTTTTTCCTCTTCTTCTTCTTCTTCTTCTTCTGAAATGAATTTATCTCAAAATATTTATCTTAAATATCGTTCTATCAAAAATAATATCCCACGGTATATTGAAACGTGTGATTTTTCCGAAAGAAAAGAAAAAAATAAAAAGAGAAAATTAAAAAAAAACAATCCGACAACTTTGTTAAAATTGATTTTAATTTTCAAAAACTCGAATCATGACTTTTCTAATTACTCCTCGTTTCAATAAAATTACCTCCTGAAACTTTTATTTCTGCGTATCAACTTGTACGGTGTCTTGCAAATCTAAAAATATTCGTGATACTTTTTTCGATAATCTACATGTAGATATATATATATATATATATATATATATATATATAGATAGATAAATCTAACTCAAAAAAAGAACTCAGTTGTTCGACTTAAGATATATATATAAATAATATTCATATATGCGCGTCTAAGTTAAAAAAAAAAAAAAAAAAATCTTGAAAAAGTTATCAAAGGTAATTTAAAATCTGGTATTCCAGGGGGTACATTTTATACATTTTCAAATAGTAAAAGAAAAAAGAAAAAGAAAAAGAAATAGGAAAGATAAGCGATCGAATGAAACGAATATTTCAACAATCGCAAAATACCGAAGCATCTTCGTATCCTTCAAAGCATATATTATTACGTTATACTTATTATAAAAAAAAAAAAGAAAAAAAAAAAAGAAGAAAAAACTAATAAAAAAAAAAAATGGTCCCACGAAAAGTAAAACTTTCATTTATTCAATCATATAATATTTATTGATAATAATTAATTGCGTAATTATTTCGTAATAAAAAAACTATTGTCACATATATCTTATATCTACGAATAATAATTCAAATTGATATTAACAATTAATTGCTTGTTGTCTTTTAAAAATAATTACGTAACAATATTTCGTTACATCGAATATCAATTATTTTAATTTAATAAAAAACGATTGAAAACATATTAAAACATTTGATAAATAAAATAAACAGACAGATGACATGAAATAAGGATAACATCGTCATTCTATCACTTAATAAAAACGATATCATTTCATGATAAAGAGAATCATAATGTTTAATGTATAAAATTAAAAGCATCGTCCGATTATAAATTTTCTTTAATTCATTAAGATATGCGAAACATTCGAGGATTATAGGATAAAAAACGTGTGGAACCATTGAAGGAGGCAAAGACGAAAGGATTGTTGAGAGTTAAAGTGGGTGGTTTAAAAGGTGATGGAGGGGTTAGAGGGTGGATAGGATGGATAGGTGATAGGAATTAAAGGGGTTAGTTTAAGGGGTAGAGGGTGGATAGGCGAAGGGTGGGTGATAGGAGTCAAAATGGTGATTTAAGGGGAGGGGGAGGGGGAGGGGGAGGGGGAGGGGGAGGGGGAGGGATTAAGGTAGGAGGGAATTGAAAGTTGGAAATAAGTTGCGGTGAGAAGGTAGAAAGAAGAAGAAAAGAAACGAAACAAAAAGGAGAAAAAAGGAAAGAAAAGAAAAAAAAAATAACAAGATAGGCAGATTGTCATTATCTTCTCTGTCCTATCTAAAAGAAGATTTTCTCGGTCTACGTGAAAACGAAAAGATTCTTTACTAGACGCTTACTTTTCTTTCTACCGAGGACGGTTAACCATATTCCTTCAGCGACTAAGTTTACTACGAGGTATCTTAAACATTCCTATTGTACTTTACTAACGCTCCGGAAAGTATCCATCGAGAGAGATAGAGAGAGATAGAGAGATAAAGAGGAAGAGAGAGAGAGAGAGAGAGAGAACTTGAATCCAGATTTGAAATGAAAGGAGGAAAAGTGTTAGAAAAAGAGGAAAACCAGACCGCTCTATATACCCTGGATTTAGGTTTTCTCTTTTCTTTTCTCTTTGTCTTTGTCTCTGTCTTTCTTCCCTTTTCTCTACTTTTCATTTATTTCTACTTCTTCTTCTTCTTCTTCTTCTTATTCTTCTTCTTCTTCTTTTTCTTCTTCTTTCTTCTTTCTTCTTTCTTCTTTCTTCTTTCTTCTTCTTCTTCTTCTTCCTTTTTCCTTTGCGACGTGAACCGGAAGACACCGAAACTCATATCTGCGCGAAGTAAACAGTGGAAAAGCTGTGCTTTCACGCAAGAATAATCGTCGCCTACATTTGCTCTACTCTCTCTATCTCTATCTCTCTCTCTCTCTCTCTCTTTGTCTTTTTTCTCTTTCTCTCTCGTTTAAAAAAAAAAAAAAAGAGAGAGAGAGAGAGAGAGAAGAATGGATGTTTTCAAAAAGAAGAGCTCCCAAATAAATTGCTTTTATAAGTGATTGCACAGAGATTACCAAAATCCCTTCGATCGTTCTATATCTTGTATCATAGATAAGTCATTTTTTTTCTTCTTTTTTTTTCTTTCTCTCTCTTTCTCTCTCTCTCTCTCTCTCTCTCTCTCTCTCTTTGTTTTGGACGTTGGAAAGAGAAAGAAGAGAAGAGTAAAAAGAAAAAAAAAAAGAAGAAGAAAGAAATCAAACGATCCGATCGTTCTCCTCCACGTTTTAACGCTAATCGAATAGATAAACTTTTCGATGTGAACGATGACAAAATTAGGATATAAAGGATCACGAAAAAGGAAAGAAAAAAGTAAAAAGAAAAAAGGGCACATTTCTCCGAAAAAAAAAAATAAAAAAATAAAAAAGGAAAGAAATTACCATAAATTCGAAATATTCGAGATGAAATTTTTCAATATGACGACGACGAATCGTGTCGTCGTAACCAGTTGAAAATTGCAGAAAGCACAGTACCTCGAACGATCGTTCATATCAAACTTGATATATACCGTCAAAATATATTCGATTGACTGAAGGATCAAAATCTCGTTTTCTACGATTCGAATAAAGTTTGACATGTGTGATTGAATTTCATGCATTCTCTCTCTCTTTCTCTCTCTCTCTCTCTATACATATATATATATATGTATGTATATATATATATATATTTATATTCATGTAAATTATACACATATCTATATACACACATACACAGATCAATAATATTTTACGCGAATTCGATCAATGCATCAATCATATTGAAAAAGAACAATTTTCATTGTTACATGTATAATTGCATTTAATAAGATGAATAAATATACGACGAACAAATTAAAAATAACCGTATATACAAAGAGAGATAAGATTTTTCAAAATTGTATACTTGAAAGAATTCGAAAGAGATTCGAACGTGAAATGACATTGAAATATCGATACGATCGATAGAGATATATAGAGCGGTGGTAAAGATGAAAGAAGATGGATGGTAAAAGGAGAGATGCGGTAGAGGGGAGAGATACATAGTAAGAAAGAGAGAGAGAGAGAGAGAGAAAGAGAGAGTGCAAATGCACTTTTAAATCGGTTCCGTTGACTTCTAAGAAGAGCCGTCATCCTTCTCCTCTTACGTTTCTACCTACGAACGTATTCAATCGTCCTTTACGTGCATATCGACGTACTTGCCAAGTAACATCAAGTCGATGTGCCTCTACCCTTCCCCCTACCACCTCCTCCTCCTTCTCCTCCCTCTCATTCCTCCCTTCAATCTATCCACCAAACATATACCTACCGAATATTTCTCTATATCCGTTGAAATTCTACGAGACGAGAAATAGCAATCTCTTCTCTGTTACAAATCATGATATTTCTTCTTTCTCTTTTTTAGTAATATTTTTCTCCTTTTTTTTTTTTTTTGAAATCATCGGGAAAAAAATAAATGAGACAGAGAGAGAGAGACAGAGAGAGACACACAGAGAGAGACACACAGAGAGAGAGAGAGAGAGAGAGAGAGAGAGAGGGATTCGTATGTACGCAAAAAAAATTTTTGTTTAAACGTACATACATATTCTACGATTAAGCGCTTGTTCTTTATGCAAAAAGAGCTCTTTGATTTGAAGTGTGCAATAAAAAAAAAAAAAAAAAAAAAAAAAAAAAGGAGAAAGAAAAGAAAAGAGAGAAAAAAAAAGACAAAAGAAAAAAAAGAAAAGGAAGAAAGAAAAATACGAGAGGATAAAAAAAAGAGAGAGAGAGAGAGAGAGAGAGAGAAATAGAAAAAAACAAAAAGTAAATGAAAGCTGGCACGGCTCGAGTAATCGACGTATAAACACTTCCACGGCGAGTGCACTCATTAACTCTTGAACTATCTTTAAGCGCTTTACCCCACAAACTTGCTTCGCGCGCCCGTTTCAGAAACGAATGAGAGGGCCCGCACATCGAGTGATTCGTTATAGGATGAAGGAATATATCTGATATTCCTATCTACCAACCACCCAATCACCCACATACCTCCTCATCACACTCATCACCCATCCATCATCAATATACATCTTCCTCCTCATCCTTTTCGTCCTTCTACGAACGTAATTCGTTCTATCTTCGATAAATATATCCTTTTTTTAGAACCGCTAAATATATATATATATATATATGATGTGATAAAATCTTTGATAAATAAATATAAAATCTAACTCGAAAAGAGGAAGTATATTAAACAAGCAAAAGAAAAAGTATAATAATAGAAAGATGATTTCGCTTCGAGTTAATTTTTTGTTAAAGATCGAAGGAAGAAAAAGAAGAAGAAAAAAAAAAAAATAGAAAAATGAAAAATTAGAAAATACGAATTGGAAAGGTCAATGATTTTAAATTAAACGTAATTACGATGCATGTCTTTTCTATTTTTTTTTTTTTTTTTTTTTTTTTTTTTTTTTTTTTTCTTAAGAACGAATAAAGCACGAGGAAAAAAGAAAGGAAGACATTTTTTATTGGAACGAGATATTACAAAATGAGTCGATGATGAGAAATGAGAAGTACGTGTTTTTTCTTTATCTTTTTTTTTTTTTTTTTTGAACATGAAATAGCAAAAAACGAAAATAATCTCACAAATCAATAATACATCAGAAATATTCTTAGCCCCATCCAAAAATGTTAATATATCGTTTATATATATATATATATAAACATATATAAAACAATATATATATATATACATATATAAAACGTACTTTGGCTTTTTCTAGATCGCAAAAGTGGCTTAATTTGAATGACCGCTTTAAAAATATTTTTTTTTAACTAATGCCAATTATAAATCGATGAAAAAACGAGAAGTGTTCCGTAGAGTTCGTGTTAAAGATTATTTCTAAAAATATTAACCAAAGTGAATTTTGCGTCACTCAAAAAAAAAAAAAAAGAAAAAAAAAAAAAAAAAAAAAAGAAGCTAACAAATAAAATCTTATTCGTAAATACAAATAAATCCAAATAATCCTTTTCTTTATCTGAATTGCGTCATATTAACGAATAAACATATAACGATAAGAAACATAATACCTAATGATAACAATCTCGATAGCAATAAAATTTAAGAAAGTTAATAAAAATAATCGATTAATCAAAGATACGAAACAATCCAAATAATCCTAGCCAATATATCCTAGTCATATATTTTCACAACAATAAACATTACATTTAACATTTTTTCACTCTCCCCCCGTCATATTTTTCCAGTTTAATTGAAAGTGTAAATTATAAAAAATATTTTTATACGTTTCTATGAAACCCTAACTGTGATAAAAATAAAAGTAAAAATTATAATAACAATAATAATAATAAATAAACGATATAAAACTTCGGCATAAAACACATACACGATAAAAACAAAATATGTATATATATATATATATTTTCTTTTTTAAAAAAAGCTTCAGGTCAAATCACAAAAACAGTATCATCGAGAAAATAAAATATACATTTGTTAAATAATCCTCGACATTGTTTATTGATCCTCTTATATGCAAAACAATCTATATCCATATTTTCAATCGTATCAAATCGAAAATATCAAAAATATTAATAAGAAATTGTTAAATTTTTTTTACATATAAATATATATATATACATATGTATGATCGTACGTACGTAAATATAACACAAAAGAAACATACGTTCATAAATTTTTGTCGATATTTTCAAATCCCAATATCTTTGAAGCAAAAATTTGAACGAGAGTATCAGAACGATCACAAAAACTAGTTAACAAAATCACGAAGTAGAAAAGCGCCGAGAGAGCAATTAAGTTTTCACATCATCCAACGAGAGAGAGAGAGAGGCATCTTAAAGCACCTTGTTAAGCTTCTCTCTCTCTCTCTCTCTCTCTCTCTCTATATATATATATATATATATATATATATATATATATATATATATATATATAGCTCTCTTCTACTCCTTCGATCGTGAAACGAGCTTCGTATCGACGGAGACAAGCGGAAACGCACGATCGATCTGAACTTATACGAACGAGTGTTGGTAACAGAGTCCTCCCTACGAAATTGCGTATATCTATCTGTCTCTGTCTCTCTAACACATATGGAGAAACTTATCTATCTATATATATATATATATATATATATATATATATATATATGTACATACAACCACACAAATATACACAATATTAAAATTCTATATTTATATATATATATATATATACTTTAATATAAGATCTATCTATAAAATAAAAAAAAAAA
The DNA here is from genome assembly GCF_050613455.1 of Vespa mandarinia. NCBI lineage: Eukaryota > Metazoa > Arthropoda > Insecta > Hymenoptera > Vespidae > Vespa > Vespa mandarinia. The sequence continues at coordinate 7,744,934 of NC_140816.1, read as the reverse complement.
AAAAATAAAAAAGAAACAAACAAACAAATAAAAAAGCAAAGAAAGAAAGAAAAAGAGATTACACAAAGAAGAAAAAGAAAATCTTTATCTAAACTTTCTTTCTCTTTCTCTCTTTCTGTCTCTCTCTCTCTCTCTCTCTCTCTCTCTCTCTCTCTCTCTCTCTCTCTCTCTTTCTCTCTCTCTCTCTCTCTCTCTCGATCAAGAATCAAGATTTTTCTCAAGTTCCTTTCGATTAAACGCCTGACTAAAGGGAAACAAAAAAATAAAAGAAAAACGAATGAAAGCAAGAAGAAAAATTGGATGAACATTAGAGAAATTAGAGAAAGAGAAAGGGAAAAAGAGAGAAAGAGAGAGAGAGGGAGAGAGAGAGAGAGAGAGAGACAGAAAGAGAGAAAGAAACATACAGACAGAAGTTAGAAGACGTCTGGCCTTCTAATGTGACCGATGATAGGGTCAGGACACGGGGTCGTCGCTCGCAGGTGAGTCCTGGAGAGAGCAGTGGTTCTCAATATCGAATCCTTTGGTGCAAGGGATCGATCGTTCACCACTCCCCTCTCTCTCTCTCTCTCACACACACACATATACTCTCTCTTTAGTTCTCTATCTTTATCGTTCTTTTTATAGCGAACGTCTTCCTTTCCTTCTCTCTCTCTCTCTCTCTCTCTCTCTCTCTCTCTCTCTCTCTCTCTCCTTTTCTCTCTCTTTTGCCTGTCCATCAGAATTTTGTAGGCTGAAGAAGAATGACATTTTCAGGACAACCGATTTTCACTCACGTCTTCCTTCTTCAAAGTTTAAAATCTTCGACATGGCTTCTCTCTCTCTCTCTCTCTCTCTCTCTCTCTCTCTCTCTCTCTTTCTCATTCATTTACCATCTATCTATCTATCTATCTTTATCAGTTTATCGTAGATCAGTTAAGTGTTTTTTTTTCTTTTTCTTTTTTTTTTTTTTATTTTAGAACGTGGAACATCTAAGAACGTCAAGTAATTCCAATAGCACTTTACCAGAATAGAGAATGTAGCTTTTGAGATATACGGTGCTCTATTCGCGTTAAGGGTTTGATGACTTTTAATCGAGTTTTCATTCCTCCTCTCACCCACCCACCCTTCATAAACTAACCCAAAGTTTCATAACGTCCGATCTTCTCGAGAATTCGATATCTAAAGGGGAAATAAATGGCAAGAAGGACGAACCTCTCTCTCTCTCTCTCTCTCTCTCTCTCTCTCTCTCTCTCTCTCTTTCTCTTTCCCTTTCTGTCTCTTCGATCAATTTTATTCTCCTTTCCAAGAAAAAAGAAAAAGACAGAAAAAAAAAATCTTATCTAAGATTTAGAGACAAAATATCGTTTAAGAAAAAAAAAATATATATATGTGTGTGTGTGTGTGTAGATTTTTTGTTATCGTTCAAAATTTAATAAAGTAACAAATCGATAGAAAAAAATGTATAATCAATGATCCATTCGTTCGATTAATTTCATCGTTAGGTTACATCGTTTGTTAATTAAATTAAACTACTCGATAATAATAATCGTGAATTCATTCGAGCGTGAATTATACATATATACTTTAGTTGATTAATTTGGGAGATAATAAAAATTAAAACAAAACTGAAATAGAAAAAAAAAAAAAATAAAAGGAAAAAAAGGAAAAAAGAAAAGAAAGAAAAGAAAGAAAAAAGAAGAAGAAAAAACTAACAGGAAGAAAAACGATCAAATTCGACGTTCGAAGTCGCGTGAAAATTGCAAAAGGTTTTGGTGAGAATCGAGTGCCGGCCATGGATGAATTAAGGTTCGATTGATTTTAAACGTGGACTATATCCTTCCCCTGGCCTCGGTGACCTGCGCTTTACGAATCCCTACTCGTTCGTACGACGATTAAAATCGACCACGTAAAATCGCTTTTTGTACCCGACTTGATTAACGATTATATCATATTAAATAAATAACATTAATTGGAGTATTAGTTCCTTGACGTATCGTGATACGACATTCTTCAAATCTAATCCCAAAATTTTTCGATAACGATTTAAATCGTACAAGCGATTTCATTTAAATTAAATTTCGTCAGAATAGAACTAGATTTTAATTAAATTCAATATAAATATTTAATTAATTTCTATTAATTCTTTTACTTTTCTTCTTTTTTTTCTTCTTTTTCTCTTTGACTATCATACAGAATTGTGCATTTTTTTTTTTTTTAATTATTTTCATTATTAGATACTTAGGATAAGCTATAACAATATTTCTCCTTCTCATCGTAAATAATTTATTAGAGCTCTTTTTCTTTCGCGTATCCATCTCTCCATTAATTATTCAACACTTTATCAAAGTTTTCTTAATGATTAACGCTATTATTAATCTTATAACAAACGATATTAACGATAAAGAAAAAAAAAAAAAAAAAAGAAAAGAAAAGAAAAGCAAAAAAGAAAGCGATATATATATATATACACATTTGACAAATTATGAAGACATTTATACAGCAAAGCCATTATTCATTGGTGTTAAATAAACTTAGCAAATCAATCTCGGATGTATCTACTAAATGATAGAGAATCCTATTATCGTAACTAATATTACTCGTAGACTTGCAACTGCATTGTAATTCGAGGGAATGCTATCATAGCATGCGGTTCGCTAGTTAACGTCAATACAGAAATGTCAGAACCACAAGCGATACTATCTCGAAATACGGTAGTAGCAGACCATCCTAGAAGATCGATCGTTCGGTCATCCTGTACCGTAGACAAACTGAACCTACGAACGTTAAACTAAACCCTCTACCAAACCAACCGTAATATTGTCCCCTCTCTTTCACTCCCCTCCACCCTTACCCCCTCCCCCCCGGTTCAACTTCTATTATTATGCAATCGTTTGTCGAACGATAAAACAACCGCCAAGTGTTTTAACCGAACCGAAACGATTTAAAAGATAGATAATCCTTATCGCTGATCAGCGAATAAATAATTAATCTTAGAAAAAAAGTCGCATTGCTAATTTTGGATCAGAATTCAAAAAAAAAAGAAAAAAAAAAAAAAAGAGAAAAAATTAAAGAAGGAGCATTATCTCGAAAAGCTTAACATTCAATTTTGAGCAATTCCTATCGTCGTGAAAGATAATCAATGAGATTTAATTCCTTCATAATCAATTAAACAAAGATCGATATCCACTTTATTTATCACTAGATGATATATCCTTTTCTCTTTCTTTCTTTCTTTCTTTCTTTGTTTTTTCTTTTTTTTTATGTGTATAATTTTTCTAATTATACTCACAAACTGATCGTCCTTTTCCCAACTCTTATCGATCATACATACAGTATGCCTCAATGAGATCTATCGAGAGACTACTCGTCGATCATGATATTGGGGAAAACCTAATCGGTTAAGAGAGTGTCTAACAATAATGCGGATAATGCTAATCCATTTTCTGATCGCGACTATTGGCACTTCGTTGAAAATAAACGAAAGAAAAAAAAATTTGTAACGCAGACGCGTAATCGAATTAAAAAGAACGAACGAAACATATTTTTCTTCTCTTTGATATTTTCTTTAAAAACAATTTCATTGCACGCTTATATATCTCTTACTTATTTACCTTCGAAATCAATTCATTGAAAATTGTACAATTATAAATATATATATATATATATATATATATATATATATATATATATATTATCCTTTTCTTTCTATCAATTATAAAAAAACAAAAAAAAAAAAATAATGCTTAAAAATATATTCCTTTTATATATCAACGTATGTATGTATGTATGTATGTTTAGAAATTAAAAAAAAAAAAAATATATATATATATAAACATATTCTTTTATGTATCAATACGAGTATATATTGATATATAAAAAAAAAATATATCAAAAGTATATTCCTTTGTATATCAATATAGATATATATTAATATAAAAAAAAAAAAAAAAAAAAAAAGAAACGTCATAATCAAAAATAATTGGACGTTAAATAAACACGTTTCGAAGTAACGAGCTTGAATAAAAAAAAAAAATCCACGAAAAGGAAAAAAAAAACAAAAAGAAAAGAGAAGAAAAAGAAATCTTTCGGATTTGCGTTATAAATGAAATCTTTCATAAGACAATAATTAAAAAAATGTAAGTAATATAAAGGCTAAACGTTAAAACCCCATTGTTTGTTTACATGCATACAAAGGTGCATACAAAAAAAAAAATAAATAAAAAAAGGAAAAGGAAAGAAAAAAGAAAGAAAAGAAATACAGTCTCGAAATCACAACGAACGATAAAAAAAGATCGTTTTTTTATCAAGAGATAATTAATAATCTAATAATCCAAGATAGCTATGGTCAATCACAATATGACATGCGGTTCGATCCGTTTAAGTCGATTATTATCGATATCTATCTAATCTATTAAAAACAAAGAAAAAGCATCCAAGATCTTCGATCCACAAAGGTGGATAATGTGATCGATCATGCTATATAAATTCATTGTTCTCGATCATTTCGGTAGACAGACTTTGTCATCGTAGGTGCACGTAGTAAGGAAGATCAAATCATGGCAATCAGAGGTTTATTATTTCTTGGCCTAATCGCCGCTTGTTATGGTAAGTTTAATTATCAAAATACCTACGATAATCCCACGTGTATATACGTATGCATATATGCTTATGTATATGGTATCGTGTATAACACAAAAGAAAAAAAATTATTTCTATTTTTCTATCTCTCTCTCTCTCTCTCTCTCTCTCTCTCTCTTTTTTCCTTCTTACATCTCAATAACGAAGTCTCACGATTTAAACAATTTTATTTTTCTCCTTTTTTTTTTTTTTTTATTATCCTTTTTCGCGTTTATGGGGAAAAAAAAAAAACAGAAAAGAAAAAACAAGTCGAATGTTTTTCAATATCAAACGATTATTTCACGGTACTTTGATCTTTCTACCTTCCTCTCTTTCCTATTTTTTTCTTTTTCTTTTTCTTTTTTTTCTCTTTTTTTTTTTTGTTGTTGTTTCCTATCTCTTTTCTTCCTTACACTTAAACGTTACGACGTACCTCTTTTCCATCGTTTTAAAAAAGATGAATATTTCAGTAAAAAAAAAAATAAAAAAAAAATCCCATCTTCCACGAGTTCTCAGACAGTTCTGCGGATGTTAGTAAAATATATATATATATATATAAATTTTATATGTTTCATACTGTCATTATTAAAAGACATCTTACGAAATAATTAATGAAATTTAAATTAATCTTTCATTCTAAATATTTCTATAGGAGCAACAGTGCCATTTTTAAATCCAAGAATCGTAAATGGAGAGGACGTAAAACTAGGAGAAATTCCATACCAGGTTAGCGATATATTATTGTATAAAAAATGCAAAAAAAAAATAAAAAAAAAACAATAATAATAATAATAATAGTAATAATAAGTTTCATACAATCACTACGACTCTCTTTCTCTTTCCTTTTAATTCACATAAATTCTACTATATAAATAATGTTTATTCGTCGTAATTTTATTCATCTTTTATCTAAAATATAATCGTGATTCTATGAAAGAAGCATGATATTAAGGTATTAATAAAAAATGAGCGAGTATCATAATGCGTTTAAAAGAAGAAAAAGAAGAAAACAAAAAAAAAATGTTAAAAATAAGAAAATATTAAAGAAAATTCTATTTGTAGTTTTTAAGTATGTTCCTTGATCTATTTCTTTCAGGTCTCTCTTCAAATCAAACTATCGGCCTTCCATTTCTGTGGTGGTTCAATTCTCAACGAGAATTACGTCATTACTGCTGCTCATTGTGTCTCTAGGTAAGCGCTTTTAAACGAGCTTTTCATTTTCAAAACTTTTTATGCGTTTCTCTCTCTCTCTCTCCCTCCCTCTTTCTCTCTTTTTCTTTCCCTCTTTCATTCACTGTTTCTCTCACATTCACTGTTTTACCCACTCTTTTTTTCTCTCCGTAGTAAATCAAAAAATAACATTCAAATTGTCGCTGGTACGAACTATTTGAACGATGAAAACGCTTCTATTCACAACGTTAAGAGAATCATCGTACACAAAAATTACAGTCCATCGGATTCTTGGAAGAATGATATCGCGTTATTGGAAGTGAGTAAATATACATGTATATTGAAAAAAAAAAAAAGAAAAAAAAAAAAAAAAAGAAAAGAAAAAAAGGAGAAAAACAAAATATCGTAGAAAACAATTATGCACTTCAAACGTACAGAGGAAAACACAAAAAATATTACAACAATCTAACATTATCTTCTAGGTAATAGAACCTTTCTCCGAAACTAAATTGATATCTTTTATCAATCTTCCAACATCTCACGACGTTATCAATACCAACGATGTCGCCGTTATCTCTGGATGGGGTAGACTTTGGGTATGTTTCATTATAACAAACATATAAAATTCTATTCGTTTTGTCTTTTCTATATTTTCTTTCTTCGTTAATTATTCTTTTTTTTTTTTTCATTTCGATCATACAGCAAAACGGTGCCACGACCAAAAAATTGCAACGTGCAATAATTTACATTGCCGATCAGAGTTACTGCAGAAACATGTACGCCTCGATGGGTTATAGTATCCACGATTCTCATCTTTGTGCTTATGATCCGGAATCTCCTAGAGGATCATGCCACGTAAGTTATTTAATTCTATTTTTACAAAATAATTCAAATCGTTCTAATTCGTTTATTCCATTTAAAAGTAACAAAATTTAATGGAATATTTATACGTAACAAATGAATATAATTATAGCAAACAAATAATACATATATATTAAATATATATTATTAAATAAATAAATATATATATATATTAATAAATTTTATTAATAATATATAATTTTATTTCCATTATATTATATATTATAAAGAAAACTTTTGCACAATTTTGAAGATTCATGTATGAGTTAAATTTAACATACGATATTACGTATTTGTTACGTATTCGTGCGTAACAAATAAATATAATATAAAAAAGAATTTTCGTAATTGTTAAGGAAAAAGAAAAAAAAAAAAAAAAAAAAGAAAGAAAGATGAAATTATTATCGTACTTGAACAAAAATCACTTGAAGGATAGACATCAAAAAGTAAACTCCCTTTTTTTTTTATGTACGTATTTAGGGTGACTCTGGTGGCCCCTTGACCGTTAATGGGAAACTCGTTGGTCTGGTCTCTTGGGCCAAAGCTTGCGCCCTTACCGACTACCCTACGGTTTACACTCGTGTCTCCGAGTTCATGGATTGGATCCACGCTAATACAAAAGCTTAAATCCAATTTCTATGGTAACAATCGACATGTCAATAATCTTACGACAAAGTCACATATCAACGTGACGCATAATTATAATAATAATAATAATATTTATTAACATATTGCTAACATTATTATCCAATATATTTCTAATCGGACAATACCGATAATTTTAATTCGGTGCTAACTATAATAGATATAGATCAATAAACGATCGATTAAGTTGTAACCTAATCTACATTATTCTTCTTTTTCTTTTTCCCTCTTACGAAATCCTCAAAGAAAAAAAAAAAAAATAGAAAATTAAAACAAAGAATTAATGTCAAAATAATAAAGAAATTTGAAAATATTATATTACGATAAATCGTATTACGTTATATATGTTTGCAATGAGAATGAAAAATCTGACTGAATAAATTCAATCTCGCTGGAAACATTGCAAAAAGGAAAGGAAAGGAAAGAAAAAAAGAAAAAAAGAAAAAAAGAAAAAAAGAAAACAAAAGAAATGAGAAAGGAAATAGAAAGTAAAGATAAACGTAGCATTATAAATGTGCTTATTTTTTTCTTTCCCCTTTTTTCAAATATTATATTACTACCTACTATAATATTTTTTACATAGTTACCGATAGATAATCAACCCTCAGGCTATTTATCCTGTCATATATAATTCTTAATAATAATAATAATAATAATAATAATAATTCATTTCTCTCGGAGTAGCGAAGGGGAAAAAAAAATTTATTTTAAATTAAAGAAATGCTATGAGCAATATTATCTGGTAGAAAACAATGGCGAGCTTGTTCGACGAGAAAGAGAAAGAAAGAGAGAGATAGAGAGAGAGAGAGAGAGAGAGAGAGAGAGAGAGAAAGTCGATAACGACGTGAAACTCAGGATTTTAAATTAATGACTCGAGTATATCAATCAAATAAAATTACGATGTTTTTGAGGGTGGTATAACTTCACAATGTTATTATATATATATATACATATATATATATATATATAAATATATACATGTATATATATATATATACATATGTATATAGATGACGTGTCCGTTAGGGATCAGGAATCTTGGTGCAATGACCTGCGATCATGGATGCTGCTACTCTCGCCTCATAATAAATTCCATAGATTCATCTCATATTCCTGTATATATACATACCCATATATATATACATACATATATATATATATATATATATATATTTACATATACGTTAAACTAATCTATGTAAACGTATTGCTTTGACATATGTTCAATAGAATCTCTCGTCACGTCCTGATCCATCTTTTTAACATATTTTAATTACTATTAGTAATTACCTCTCATGCCGAGAGCACGCTAGTTGCCGTTGCACTTCGTTATCGATCGTACTGCTAACACAGTATTTACTATATATTCTCTCTCTCTCTCTCTCTCTCTCTCTCTCTCTCTCTCTCTCTCTCTCTCTGTCTCTCTCTCTTCATCTTTTCAACTTCAAGTCTCATGATTACATACGTTTCGTTAAATTCACTGACGATATAGTTAACGTTAAATAAAATAGACCTTGATTCATGTATATACAAAATAATAAATATTAATTTTCAAATAAGATAATTAATTTTATCTAAATTAACTTACTTTCTTCCTTTCTCTCTCTCTCTCTCTCTCTCTCTCTCTCTCTCTCTCTCTCTCTCTCTCTATTTATCTCTCATTTTCCTTCTCTTTCTTTCTCTCTTTCTCAGACATCCCTAATTACATCCCTTAATTCACATAAAACTAAATTACATACATACATACATATATATTATATATATATATATATATATATATATATATATATATATACGTATATACATGCATACGTACGTCTATGATATTAGAAACGAACTTGAATTCAGTCTAGCGCGCATATACGTTCTTAATAACTTGTGATATATCACAAAATCTCGGCTCTCTAAATGTAATATACAGTACTGTATGAGAACGTTGCGAAATTTACTAACACGAGTAGACACGGTACCGTGTCCTAAACGCATCTCGTTTGGAAAATAACATCGCTATCACGTGTTATATTCTGCAAAGCGAGCGAGACAAATAAAGATAACACTTGGAGGAAAAGAAAAAAAAAAGAAAGAAAGAAAAAGGGAAAGCCGATCTTTACAATATCAATGATGATATAATTCTTCGTGTCTTTTCGTATCTCATTTCTTTTTTTCTTCTTCTTTTTTTCTTTTTAACGCGTATGTAACAAGTATATCAATCTATCTTTTATCCTCCTAAAATTTCACAACATCAAGTAAAATAATTAAAGAAGATAATATTGTAAAATAGTATTAAAAAAAAAAAATAAATAAATAAACAAAAAAGAAAGATCTATATAAAAATAAAAATAAATAATAAAAGAAAGATTCATATAAAACTAAATAAACATTTGTATATGACATATGTTTCCCAAAAAAAAAAAAAAAAAAAAAAAAAAAACACATAAATGAAAATAAATGAATATTTTTATATACGATATATAATAAAAATATAAATGTCTCTCTCTCTCTCTCTCTCTCTCTGTCTTTCATTCACAAACACACTGACTCTTTTTGTATAGAAAAAAAAAGAAAAAAAAAACGGAGAAGGGAAAATAAAAGAAATAAATATCGACAGAACAATTTTCCTTTATTTGTTTTTATTTATCTTCTTCAAAAAAAATCTCTCTATAAAAAAAAAAAAAAATATATATATATATATATATATATATATATATACATATATATTTAATAAAAAAGTGACAACAGTGAGCAAAAAAAGATCATCGATGAAAAAAAAAAAGATATGCACATTTCGTTTGGAATGGCATCCTCAAAATTGCACGTGTGACACACAGAAAAGGAAGAAAAACAAAAGGAAAAAAAAAAAAAAAAAAAAAAAGAAAAAACAAGGGGTAGGCAGAACAGTGCTAGGATTGTGACGGGTGAGAAGGGCGATGGTAAAGGGATAGGTGGCACAAAGAGAAGTGAATTTTATTTATTCAACGACACTGAAGAAATACGAAAGCGAAAATCGAGCGGTGAACATGAACAAAGTGTCCAGCGGTTATTCCACTTACCCGAAAAAAAAGATGCACGAGAAAAAAGTGACAGAGAGAGAGAGAGAGAGAAAGAGAGAGAGAGAGAGAGAGAAAGAGAGAGTGAAAGTAAAGGAAAAGAAAAAAGACAACAAAAAAAAAATAAAAAGAAAGGAGCAAGCTAATTCGCGTCCTTTGTTAATAAATAATATCTTAAGAGGAGGACGTGCACTCGCGCGAGAATGCTTTCAACGAGAGAGTACCATACGAAATAATACGACGAACCGCAAGAGGTCACTTCGTCTAATGATCCTCTTCTTCAAAGTTGAAAAAAGTTTGAAAAAAAAAAAAAAAAAAAAAAAAAAAGATAAAAACAAAAAGAACGAAAAGAAAAAAGAAAAAGAAACGTCAACGTGCCAACCGAGATATAAAATTATTTTTCTTAGCTGCTATTTTGTCTTTTTGTCTTTTCTTTTTTCTTTTCCTTTTCTTTTTTCTTCTTTTTTACTTCCTCACACACGTGGTACGTATCACACGTCGAACGTGAATAAAAGTGAATCGAATGAATTAGGAATTTAAGGAAATAAAAAAGGGAAGAAAAGGAAGAAAGGGAAGAAAATCGTGTACGAAAGGAAAAACGAGAACGTAAGGAGAACAAATACGTAAACAATGACTTTTTTTTTTAATCTCTCACGAAAAAAAAAAAGAAGAAGAACAGTATTTTCACAGAAGTGCATTTTCTTCGAATTAAAGAAAAAAAAAAAAAAAAAAAAAAAAAAAAAAAAAAAAAAAAAAGAAGAAAAAAAAAGAGTTCCAAAAGGAAATATCAATTAACGTCAACACATAATACTCTCCAGAGATATAATATTATCTTATTTTTTTCTTTTTCTTTTGTTTCTTTACTTTCCATCGCCACATACATATGGTGGTATTACGCGAATCAAATGGAATCGAAGAAAAGAAAATCGTGAAGATCTGTAAAAAAAGAAAAATCTTTTTATCTTGCAAGGCAAAAAAGGACAGAATTTTCACTAAAAAAAAAAAAAAAAAAAAAAAAAAAAAAAAAAAAAAAAAAAAAAAAACAAGAAAAAATCCGACTAAGCGTACACTTGAACTTAGACCTATTCTACTTCTTCCTTTGTTTTTCTCCTTTTTTATTCGAGGTCACCGTTTGCACAAGAGCTTCGTTATCCGACCAGTACGAGAATGAAAGAAAAAAAAAAAGAAAAAAAAAAAAAAGTTAGATGAAAATAATGGTAGTAGTAACGAAAAACAATACAAAAAAAAACAAACAAAAAAAAGAGAAAGAAAGACAGCGAGAGAGAGAGAGAGAGAGAGAGAGAGAGACAATACAAATTGTTGATGAAATCGATGGCGTTGCAATTTACAAAAGTAGAAAAGGTCAAGGTTCTTTTTACCTGTACGTGAAAGATACATAGAAAGCCATTGATGAAAAAAAAAAAAAAAAAAAAAAAAGCAAAGAAAGAAAAAATATATAAGATTCATAGCATAAAGTACATTACACATCGCGTAAAGTTTCGATAGGAAACGACGATTCGATTCGATGGGATGGGATGGGATGGAATGGAATGGGATGGGATTCTAACGGGTCAGCTGGTACCGCGAGAGATCAATACAACACTATGCTTTCGTGCGCGATGTTCACGTGTTGCTCTCGTTTCCGGTGACACTCGACGGCCCGGAAAGGATCGACGAACACTTTGACATTAACGTTAGAGAGAAACTAAAGTTCGAGTACTTTCATCATTCTTAATTACTGAAAAATAAAAAAAGAGAGAAAGAAGAAATAGAAGAAAGACCTAGAAGAAGGAAAGTGTAGGAATTTTTTTGTTTTTTTTTTTTTGTTTTCTTTTTCTTATACTTCTTTCTAGTTTTCGTCATCGAGATAAAATTCATAAAGTTAGTTACCCCAGTTGAATAACAAGGTGCGATATATTAACGGAAATAAAGTTAAAAAGAAAAAAAAAAAGAATTTGTTTTTTTCTCTTTTCAAACGTCTAGCCTGCGAAAATTTTTTTACATTGTTTTATATGTATATATATATATATATATATATATATATATATATTTTTTTTTTTTATTCATCATCCGATCGTATGTATCCTTGTTAGGGGGCTAACTACGAGAGCGTGC
>NC_140816.1:7695000-7727500 GCF_050613455.1 Vespa mandarinia | reverse complement strand
TCTTTCATCCCTTTATCCTTAAATTTTCTTTTCAGCTACATTTTACTGGTCATTGTAAAGAACTTATCTAAAATAACCTACATACATATATATATATATATATATATATATATATATATATATATACATACATATATATATATATATGTATATACGTGTGTGTGTTTGTGTGTCTATTATACGATTCTAAGCTTATTTTATTTTTTTACTCGCCCTTGCCCTATATGTCATACTTTTTTTCCCCCCATACTATGCCTTTTATTCTAAGATAATCTCATTGAATGGCACGAGATTCAAATTAAAATGTCCATTTTCACTAACTTAACGTTCGTTCCCTGACAATCTTTCAAAATCTTCATCTTTCTCTTTTCGCCTTATATTAAATATTTCATAAACGTACCCCTACGAAATAACCAAAGACCGACTTTATCTTTAGATTAAACCGTCCTAATATCTTAAAGTAATACTGCAGGTCGTTATTTTAATAGAAATAGCAAGCTGAAGCATGAAATTCTATTATAACGGCATCGAAATTCTAATTTCGATGGTTTAACGAGACTGAAAATAACGAGGTTCATATAACCAAGACTAGTTTTTGTTTCAAAGAGGAATATACCTCAAAAGTAGATTTTCTTTTTTCTTTTTTTGTTCTTTTTTTTTTTTTCTTTACCCCTTCCACCTCACCCCATCCCCTCATCATATTTTCCTCTAGTAAAATATTCTTGGAAAAATTCTTATATATTCCTTATTCCATTATCCCCTTTTTCTACCAAGATTATTTTGAATGGGTTTGCGTATTGCTCATTACGGTTACACACATATAATTATTCATACGATTATAAAAGTTAAGAGGAAACAGAATGAAATATTATAATAAAATTAATCGTACGCAAGATATTCTTGCGTTTATATTCTAATATTAATTTACATATTTTTGTCATTATATATCATATCTCCCGCTATGTTATTATAGAACGGTATAAAAAAAAAAAAAAAAACAAGTCTAAACGATTCGTCTCATTTTATAGATAAAATAATTAATAATAATATTCGTCCCAAATAAAATTATATAGAGGAAAAACGTGGAAAAAAGAAAATACATAATGATAGAGTATCGTATTAAATTAAAAAAAAAAAAATCCAATATTTATCTACAAATGAATCATCATTGGTTCAACGTCACCTGTCTGTTAAAACTTCTAAATTATATTTGAAAATGCATTATAATAATATAATATTATCGATTAATTAATATAAAAGAAAATAATAATTATTAATGATTAGAGAAATACCATCTGTTTGATATCCATCTGTAAAATATTCTAACAGAATAATCTATACGATATAAAATAACACGAGTTAACACAAGAGATGAAAAGATAGATTGGATAGTTTAAATATTCATGAATCTTGTCCATCAAAAGACAAAGAAGATAACATGCACTTGAAATATATCGTTATATATAATCTATATACCAACATACATATACATATATATATATATATATATATATATATATATATATATATAATTAACACAAGAATCGATATGTTCGAAAAGTCTATAAATTCATAGGATATACCATCCGTTATCTTAACACCGAATATTGTGGAAAATTAATTAACGTTGGCGTGCCGTTGCATACGATAATTAATTAAGACGAACCCATCTCTCTGTCGGACGGAAGAACGGGCTAAAAACAAAAAACACCCTGCTGTGTGAGTGAGCGAGAGAGAGAGAGAGAGAGAGAGAGGGGGGGGGGAACGATGCTAACAGCAAAATCATTTGCCCATTTTGCCTTTAAGACTGTAGAAATTAACCAAGCGCGCACTCATTTTCTCTCTCACAGACACACGCACACATATACGCATGCATACGTACATATACTTACATACGTACATATGTATTACGTATGCACACACACACACATACACATACATACACTCGTTACATAGTTAAATTCACTTACCAAAATTCCTCGAAGAAATTTTCCTTCTCCCTATACTCTCGTCTTTTCCATTTAATTCTCACTTTATTTTTTTCCAGGTAAAAAAAAGATAAAGATAAACTTTGTTATCTCTTTATTACCAATCTTAAATATCTTCTTCGAAATGCATATGTAAAGTATTTTAATTATATATACTATGGAAACTTTTCGACGTCATTTTAATCTCGTATATTTCTTTAAAACGCATATATATATATATGAAAAAGAAAACGATTAAAAAGAAACTTTGATCTAACATAAAAACAAATATAAATGCACTTCCGAACGCAAACTGATATATACGTTTTACTAAAATGTACTAATGCGTCATCTCGTCCTTTTTCGCTCGTATAATATACATAATAAACTTTGTACGATGACGTATAAGCAATGAAAACAAAGAGAACGAGAGAAAGAGAGCAACATATAACAGGCAAACGACGACATATGTATGTCCTTTACGATGTTCACTATACCGATTGAATGCGTGCCAAAATAAACGACGTTGATCGATTAATGTCATTCACCTTTTACCACTCGTAAATCAAACTACGCCAATGGCAACAACATTGTATTCTCAATCTTTCATTTCCTTTTTCTTTTTTCTTTTTTTTTTTTTCCTTTATCCTGCGGGAAAAATCAAATGACCGATAATGAAAGTAATTTATTAATGAAATTATCCGTAAAACGAGAAAAAAATACTCTCTCTCTCTCTCTCTCTCTCTCTCTTTGATTGGAAATAACACGTAACGTCAATTACAAAATATTAAATCGAAGGAATAAATACTGTAGAAGGCAAATAAAGCGAATAATTAACAGATAATCGACGCATTCCTCTCTCTCTCTCTCTCTCTCTCTCTCTTTCTATATATATATATATATCTTATTGGTTGTCTATCAGCAGGTGTTTCTTTCTATCTTTTTCCCTCTCATTAAGCACCCTTCAAGCACAAGTGTCTATCTGAACGCGATAGAAGTTGCATTCGTTTTTGCATTTGGATGTATACAAGAAAATCGCAAGCTTTTCCACGACTCACCTACATAAACGAGTAAGAGAGTGAGAGAGAGAGAGAGAGAGAGAGAGAGAGAGAGAGAGAGAGAGAGAGAAAGAGACAGATACAGAGAAAGAGATATGCACACATTGAAAGAGAGAAAAAGATAGAGGGAACGAATACATACGTATTATATGAAAAAGAAGACATTTTCTATCGCGTGGATGAGTTAGTCGCGAGTTACGCGTACACACTCTTTGAAATGGCAAAACAATCGGCGTTTATTCTCTGTGCTTTTCAGCATCCAACTGACACAGCTCGTTCCCACAGAATTCCGCGGTATTTCCGCCTTGCCTTCCAACCAAACGGATGCAATCGTGCGAAAGAGTAAAACGTATTCGACTAATTCTACCTCCATATAATACATATGGTTACATACATACAGATATATATATATATATGTGTGTATATACGTAGGTACGTACGTATCTATAATATAATATCATCGTACATAATAATAGCCCGAAGAGATATCGGAGGTTCATTCTCACGGATATATTTTTCCAATCAAAACCATACCCCATTTCATTTATACAATCGACCCATAAAACGTTTTCAAATGGATTTAACGATAATGACCGAGATAAAAAGGAATAAGATCTATGGGGATCTCTACGTATGTATTAATAATTAAAAATTATATTATAATTGTATTATTGTTATCGTTGTTATTGTTGTTGTTGTTATTATTATTTTTATGAATGGGAAATACCTTGTGTATTTACTATACCATTAGAACGTTTATATGTATATAATATGTACCATTTTAATATTCATTATTTAAATGATCCAGAGGGTGTCTTGTTTTTTTTAATCATCCTTCAAAAATGATAACTATCAAAAAGAAAATTGTATTATTATTATTATTATTATTATTATTATTATTATTATTATTATTATTATTATTATTATTATTATTATAATTATTATTATTATTATAAATAAGACACCCCGTATTGTACCATTAGATTTAACATTAATAATTAAAAGTTCATTTGGATGAAATTATAATCAAAAGTAAAAATCTTTTTCGATCAATTTATAAATGCATCGAGCGGAATATGAAATCCGACAGAAAGCTTTTTTCCTACATTTTTTTCGTATCCTAAATGCATACGTGTTGTTTAGAGCCATCAAAAAGTTCCCACCAACGAAACACGATTTTCCATTCGCGATCAATTCGACATATGTCTATACCTTTCCTTCTGTTTCTATATTTCTTTATATTCCTTTGTTTTCTTTTTTCTCTCTTTTTATTTTTTCATTTCCTTCGAGACCTTCGCAAAACAAAGAAACAATTCTGTAAGCAAATATACATACCATCATGTTTATTCTCTCGTTTTCTTAAGTAACTTCAATCTCTATATGATTTCTAAACTCATTGTTATTTTTAAATCACGGCGATTAGATTTTTTAAATTTACGAAAGGAAAGAAAAAAATGAAAAAAAAAGAAAAGAATTTTCACTTTTAATGCTTACGTAATTTATATTGCAAGTAAAATATTCCTGTTTATATATATATTCCTTATATATATATATATATGTATATATCTTACGTGTACCAATTTGTTACGTAAATATGTATGTCTACATAATTTAAACGTAAAATATTTTATACAAATAAACACACAACACACACACACACACACACACATACACAAATACAAAATACACATAATAAAGTAATATTAAAAATAAATATCTCTTCGTACAATTCAGTTAAAAAATAAAAATTGAATCAGTTAAAAATTAGTTCAAAAAAAGAAAAAAAAAAAAAAAAGAAATCCTCCTGCGACTTTAAATAATAAATAATAAATAAAGAAAACAAAAACATGAGAGAGAAAAGTACAAGAAAAAACGAACAAAGATAAAAAGATAAAAAGAATAATAAAAGAAAAAGAAAATCGATTGTGGCTAACTAAACGAACAAGTTTCAAGAAATAATTGGCTTTTGCAATTATTCATCGCATACAAAATTATCTACGCTTGGTGGATCATGCTTCTTAATCGATTCCACTGGCAAAAATAGATAAAAGGATCAACCTGTTTAAAGTGAGAAAATATTGGACGATTCTATTTAAAATACTGATGATCTAGCTAAAAGATTTAAACTGGCATCGAACAGCAACCAACATTTTATTAATTCGCAAGATGGACAACGTTTTATTAACTCTTTCGAGTTAAATTTTCACATTAAATTCACGAACGAATATCATATTTTCTTTGCAAGTAGTATAATAGTAATAGTTAAATACATTATAAAAGTCGTCTATTACGATATCATTGATTTATAAATTAATGATAATTATTTTGAAAAATTACAAATAATAATTCTGAATGACTTATTGCTGTCATCACTCTTTCTTCTCCATAAAAAAAAAAAGAAAAAAAAAAGTAAATAAAAAGAAGAAAAGAGAAAAAAAATGTGATTTAATATTAAGAAAGAAAGAAAAAAGAATTAATTTAACGACAAAAATAAAAACAAAGAGTACAGGATAAAATCGTCCTTCTCTGGCATATAAAATATCTATTCTGGGGAAAAAGAAGAAGAAAAAAAAGAAGAAAAAAAGAAGAAGAAAACGAAGAAAAAAAAGGAAAAAGAAAGAGAAAATATCCAAGGATATTCTCAAGGACGTAGCCGATAAAACTATTCCCCGCGATACAAAATGGCCAATGGTTGGTTATGTAGTAGTAGTAATAATAGTACATAGTAGTAAGCGTAGAAAATATATATTTCTAGACATTTATGAGGGGTTAAAGGAAGTTAGTTGGTTCAAGAATGTCCTTCTTCGATCGTTGAGTCACAGATGGTGATTCATCGAATCAGTGGAAACGTAAACACACGTGATATTATAAGAACGTAAGAACATATGTAGGTATGAGTGAACGTAGAAAACGTTATATTCACTTTCTCTGTCTTTCTCGGTATATATAATGTATATATATATATATATACATACATTTACATATATATATATATATATATATATATATATGTATGTACATCATAGATAAAGGAAAGAAAAAAGAAAAGGCACATAAGTATAACATAGAGCTTGGCAAGAGACAAAAGATTATACGTGTTTTAGTGTAACATAGCTCGTACACACACATACATACATACATACATACATATATATATATATATTACCCGTAGTTTCTTTCATGGAAGGAACGATTGTTGGGTACAATGAACGAAGCGCTTAAAACAGCTGATCGTATAGCGATAGCATAGCTCGGACTATTACAAATATCCTCTATCTTCGAGAAACCATCATCTCTAGAATTTCCATTTTATTTCTCAAAATAAAAGATATTGATATTTCTAATTGAAGAAAAAATTTTTAATATCACGTTTATTACGTGATGAAACGATTGATACATTAATCACGATCGATCAATGTTTTCAGATAATTTTATTCACAAACTTTTAGATCCAATAGAAAAATTTATGATCGCTTTTGACGAACAAATGTTTGTGTGGCTTTCTGAAAAAAAAAAAAGAAAAAAAAGGATAATAGCTGTTTTTATTGGTCAACAAATTTTCTTTTCTATTTTTTTTTTTTTTTGTTATTTTTTCGTCGGAGAAAAACCGACTTAGACATTCTTTATTATGAACTTTCAATTATTATATTATAATCCTTAAACCATTCATCATTGATATATCTCCCTCGATCCTATTGGGACAATTTATAGAAATGATCCATAGAAACGATCTATAGAAATTTACGGTACGATAACTCTAAGAACGTATCGTATATCACATAAAGAATTTTCCAAGTTACTTGGAAAATGTTGTATTGGTTCACAATTCAACCTTATTCCAAAGATAATCTTCCAGAGTGCGTTATATACTAGGACAAAGTTTCTATGGCCAAACCACCGACAGCTGGCATTTGACAGTGACATAAAAGGAATAAAGAGAAAAATCAATAAAAGTGTATCTAGAAAGGGCAAAGAAAAAAAAAAGAAAAAAAAAAAAAAAAGAAAAAGAAAAAAACGCACAACTGAAAAGAATTCTCAAAGTTATATCAAGTTAATTAGATTTGACAATCGGATAGAACGATCAACGTCAAGAGCATTATATAAAATGGATTTAATATCATCTTACGTTAATTATATTAATACGTAATTCCAATTACGATCGATATCTCATATACATATACATATATATATATATAATATATATATATTTTATATATATATATACATATATTAATGTCGATTTTAAATCGTTCAACGTTAATCGATTAAAATATATAAAATTGCATGCAAAAATTATGATAAAACAAGAAGGAAGTATAGAATCAAACCTGTTTCTTTAACGGCGTAGCATATTCATCTCTGCTTCTCTCGAACCTTTCGAACTTGAAACTATTACTTCTGTATAGTTCGTTATCACTCTGTTGTCTTCTACAGAGTCTCCTGGTGAATGCCCGTGGCCGGCATGGCGCACATTCGGAGGCGAGCTCCCAGTGCAAGTGCAACATCGCGAGCTCGGCCGTGCACCTGGCCATCGCGCAACCAGCACGTCTAACACGATATTTAACTCGTTTTATACGTCCTTCGGTTTGTGGTTTATGAGAGCACGGTCGAGTTCCAGCGACGCTATCCTCATCGTCCTCGTCAACGTTCTCTGCGGTTTTTCCGCATTCGCAGGTTGCGCGACTAGCCGTTGCTGTACGGCGTGTCGTGATCATCATCATCCTTGGCTCGTGGGAGCAAGGCCTTGATTGCTCGTCGCAGTCGCACTCGCACGGCGCCTCGCCGCCGTCTGTACGATTCTGCTCGACAACTGAGCCCGATGATCTCTCTTGTTGTTGTGACATTCCTACAGTTATCGATTGCTGTTGCTGCTGCTGCTGCTGCTGTTGTTGTTGTTGTTGACTTGTTTGACTCGAGGACCCAGCTAAAGGAGATGAAGTTCCTACACGACGTTGTTGCTGTTGTTGAGAGACAGTACCATTGCCTGTGTGTCGACAAGGTCTCTCCGTACATTCGCATCTGAAAATAAGTCAAATGTTATTATATATATATATATATATATTACTTAATAAAAACTGTAATAAAATTTTATAAGAGGTTTTTTTTTGTGAAGAAGAGTTCGAAACAAGAGTCTACGTTAACGACTCTTATCAATCTCAATTTGGACCATTAACAAAAGCACTTCAATCATCATAAAAAATTTGCCAAAATATATCACGTATCATTTTACGTATCATTAGCACAGAATGTCGATATGCGCGCACATAGACACAAGTGATAAAGGGAGAGAACACCCGCGCGCATGCACATGTTCCTACACATATACGCGCGCGCGCGCACACACACACA
This sequence comes from Vespa mandarinia, assembly GCF_050613455.1. Classification (NCBI taxonomy): domain Eukaryota; kingdom Metazoa; phylum Arthropoda; class Insecta; order Hymenoptera; family Vespidae; genus Vespa; species Vespa mandarinia. The sequence goes on along the minus strand of NC_140816.1, from coordinate 7,719,126 downwards.
CATACATATATACATATGCACACAGCAGCAGCAGATATGTGCACGCTCGACAGGTCCTTTAAGCCGCTTCACGCTCGGAACGAGCGAGACAAAATTTCGGATTTCAACCCTCAACATGCCGGATATATATATCTTCATGGTCTGATGCACGCGCACTTGCGTGTTCCTCCCTTGTGAACGTAAAACTCCACGAGTTTTATAAAGGCCTCATTATGACAATGAGTACTCTTATTTTCTTTAAGACGACTTTTGTTTGAATATTCGAGGACAATGGATTCTTTCATTAGAAAAAAGAAAAAAGAAAAGAAAAGAAAAAAAAAATCACAGTCAAATGTATGGAGAAAACTATGGAGAACAGCACGATTATAAAATGTTCTCGTATCGACGCGAAAAAATTCACGAGAATGTAGCAGCTGATCGGAAGCAGTCCTTAAACGTATCATTGTATATCCTTACGCGCGAAATCACAAATATACCGAAGGACAATATCAATCAATATTTATCCGAAATTTCTACGAATGAACAAAAAAAAAAAAAAAGGAGAAATAATTAAATGTACGTATAATTATCAAATGACATATACGTAAACTATTAAAATTACAATTAACGTTGAAACTTTTAATATTATAATAATACAAACGTGTAGTTAATTGTTATGCTCTATAAAAAAAAAAAGAAAAAAAAATGAAATATGAGAAAAAGGAAAATAATGCCCTGCTTAAGACATATATATAGAAAACAATATATATATATATATATATATATATCAGTTCTCACCTTCTGACCCTCCGCGAAGATCCAGCAGCGCGGGATGCGTGTGGACAGGATTGCAACTCGTTTGGACAGTCGCAGTTGCCTATTACCGATTGCTGTTGTTGCTGCTGCTGTTGTCTCGTACGACGAACCCTTATTAATACCGGATGTACCGGACACGGTTGCACTTGACAAGCACATACTATCGTTTGCGGACCTCGTGATCTTCGTGATCCACTGGCACCACGCTTCGCGCGTTGGTCCACGTGCAACTGACATGGTTGCACGGGGCAGCCGCAGCGTCCTACGCCACTGCGACGCCCGACACCTTGTACACGTCTCCAGACCCGCTCCATTCAACGACCGGCGTGCGACTGACAATCTTACGCCCCATACCATTCGCTCGGAACCATTTCGGTTAACTTCGGTAAGTTTCGGTTAACGTTCGACTCCTCGTCGAACTCGACGTTTTAAAGTAGGGATGAGAACTCTATGAGCTGTCAAACCCGTTACATCTGTACGACGACAATCAAGATATTCTCTTTTATTTTTTCGTTAGATATTAAAATCAAAGGATCTAATAATAAGATCGTATTATTTATAAACATATCGGAAATAAATCGGGAAAACTTTCGTTTAATATCTTCATAGAATTCTTGACTTTCTTTTTTCTTTTTTTTTTTTTTCTTTTGATATACGTAAGTATAAAATGATGAGAGTGAACATGTGTATTTTTTATTTCTTATTTCGATCGAAATCAATTTTTTATAAACGAATGTCATGTATATTTCTGCCTCACATGATGTCTCTTTCAAAGTGTTATTTTTTAATGGCTGGCTTTTATTAATGGATATTTTTTTTTCTTTCAGTTTATTTACTTTTTTTCTTTTTTTTTCACAAGTACATATGTATGTATGTATATTTGGCGTTATACATATTTTATAACTAAAGTGAGTTATTCTGAAATATAGAAAGAATATCAAAGGAGATATGTTTTTTAATTTCTGACAAATCACGATTGGTCTTATTTTTATATATATATATATATATATATATATATATATATATATATATATATATATATATATAATTTTGATATATACAAATTTGATAAATATAAATCGTAATGTTATAAAAAAAAAAAAAAAAAAAAAAAAAAACTGTTCTTATGTACCTTTTATAATTTATTTCATTAAACTAATCTAATTTTTTCATCAATTCACTCGCGTTGTACTTAATACGGATGAGGCAAATATTTGTTGCAATATTCGTGGAATCTTTTGTAAATCCATACAAACGTAGGCACGTCCTGACGGCATTTTTTCGATCAATCTAAAAAAAAGAAAAAAAAAGGAAGAAAAAATAAACAAACAAACAAACAATGAAACCAATGAAAATGAATAATAAATAAGGATAAATAATGTTCTATACAAAACCTTGTCGCTTGATCGCCCAACGAACCGATAAAAATAGCATAAGCGTTTACGTCTGGATTCGACGTGAGTACTTTAGCAAATCTTTCTGGTCTAATCCCATAACGTTCTAAATTTGCATCCGAAAGTACAACAACGATCGATTCGTCACTATCTTCTTTTGCTAAGCCAGAAATAGCATCTTGCGTTGCTTCTAATGTATTATCACCGGACATACAAAATTGCGAATGAGCGTGCATCATCTGTAAAACGATTATGTTAAAAAAAAAAAAAAAAAAAAAAAAAAAAACAATTCCAATAACACATTATACTTAATATATTATTAAAATTTTTCTCATCTTACTTTGATTATTTCTAATCTTTTTTTATTATCAATCGGTGGTTTAAAACGATCCACAAATACGATACGATAATCATCCCCGGAATGACCAATGATGTCATATTGAAATCTATCTTCGTAACCACTGAACGATTCCATTACCATAACGCAAGCTTCCATTTCACGATCTAATCGTCCGTCATAGCCGTTAAATCTATACATGCTACCGGACACATCAACCACCAATTTCAATCTTTTCGGTTTTAATTGGGGAACACCAATCTCTGGTTCCTTTTCTGCTCTACGTCGATAAATCGTTTTTTCACCCGTTAAACCTTCTATTAATTTGGTATCATCCAATTCACCGGACGTTTGGTGTCTACACCATTGACGTTCCTTGCTTTTAGCTTGTAAACTACCTAGGGGAAAAAAAGAAAAAAAAAAAAAGAAAAAGAAGATAGAAAATAATGATACGTATAGATCAAACAGGACATTATAAATGTTAACAACTTACCTAATATTATTCTCAATGCTTGAACTTGTTTAGAAACGGCGTCGCTATATCTATTGTAAAGTTTATGATCGTATTCGCTCATTTTGATGTCCCTTAGACGTTGCTTAAATGCACGCAAACCCATTTCACGTGCAGCTTTTTTTATATGCTCAGGAACTGAATTTTTTTCATCGTCGCTAAGCTGATGTACTGTATGACCAGCATCCAAACGATATGGACCACCTTTTCCACCTAATCCAGCCGTGTCTCTACCTACGATTTTACGGAAAAAAAAAAAAAAAAAAAGAAAAATATATAGTAAAAATATTTCTTAACGAATCGTCCAACCATTTTGATTTTTTTTTAATCAAACCTCCTGTTCCACCGGCCCAAGTATTTCCACCAACGTGAGGATCATTATTCTCATCGATCTTTCCATGTTTCGGTCCGCTCACATCTTGACCCGAATATCTTTCCTTCGTAATTTGTATTTTATCATCGTCAATCCCAATCATACTTCTCCAAGAGCCTAAAGACCTTTCTATATTCGTTAAAGACGTTTCCCATAGACGAACGCATCCAGTGACGTCAACAGTTACCAGACCATAATTCGAAGTAGTCGATGCAAATATTGGTAACTCTTTACCGTATAACCATTGTGAAAGATGAGAGATTCTGGTAGGTCTAAAAAAGAAAAAAAAAATAGAAATTTATTATTATTCATTATCAATTGCTGGAAATATTTGTAATAATAATTAAATAGCAATTAATTTTACTTGGGTATGGGAATGTATCGAACTTTGTGATTGACAGTATTAACGACTTCTAAATAACCAGAAATTCCAGTATGTTTTTTATCATTAGGAGAAACTTCTTCAGGAACTTGTTCAATGGATATCGTTCGTATCACTTGACCATCGTTTGTTATAATAGGCGTAATAAAATTATTCAATCGTATTTTCCTAGGCCAATAATATAATTCATAAGCACTGTCCAATTCAGGAAATCCAATAATGATACCAGCGTATATGTTATTAGTAATCAAAAGTCTATTAGGAGAATTTATCTTTTGTTGCAATGCTTCACTAAGTATATTTTGATGTAAATTATCTTGAGAACAATTCAATAAAATGTCTTTCCTCAGGTTAGTACTATCGGACTCTTGAATTTCTCGTAAAACGTTCGGACACGGTTGAGATTCCACAGACTTCTCGAAAATGTATTTATTCTTGAACGTATCCTGTATCAGCCATTTATTCGCAGACGCAAGCAATATCGATTCCGCGTCACAGGGTAAATTGATCGAATAGACACTCATACTATCCAGATTGATAACTTCCACCTTGTTTTTGTTAGGAACGAAAAATACAATTTGATTGTTCGAAGAAATCAGATCCGACAACATTTTCCAATTTAAATTTTGACGTCCAAGAGTGTTAGAAATTTTATCAACAGTTTGTTCCAAAATTGATGACAATTGAATTTCTTGAACAGACCCTTTATCCGTATTTATCATTAGCAGACTATTACTCTAAAAAAAAAAAGAAGAAAAAAAAAATGATTAACAAAATATAAGAATTATTGTAATTTTTTTTTCTTTTCTTTTTTTTTTTTTTTTTTTTTCCGACACATAACTTACATTTCCTTCATGTAGAAAAACATTTCCAATTTTATCAGATGCAATTGTACATAACGATGCATTATTATAACTTCGTTCTTTAATCAAACCGTGTATTTTAATCTCTTGAATTGTTTCGCTTTCTAGATTCATAGTAAACAAACTTAAAGGATTCGTAGTAAGTACGTGTACTTTATCATCTGTCCCATCTCCTTTTGTTCCCTTAGTAACTGTCAAAGACACGACTAGACCACTTTCGTTTAATGGTACAGTCCAATAACTCTGTAACTCGGTGAACCATGCAGATCTAGCTTCTACTCGATCTAACATTTGACTATTTCGAATTGGATAAGAGGGTGCTTTCAATTTAATGTATCTCTCTTGAACGGGCAGAACCTTGAAAGTGTTCAAAACGTTCCAACTACCGCAAACCTTGATATCCGGTAAAGATATTCTGAAAGGAAAAGGAAAAATAATGTTTTGTACATTTTACTGCTTTAAAAATTTATTTTATTATTTTCTAAAAATTATATAAATTTTTCTTTTCCCTTTTTTTCCTTTTTGCTATTTATATTACTAAAAAAAAGAAAAAAAGAAAAAACTTGGGTAATAAAACCGATAAACATTTTTTTATTTACACATTTCCTTGAAAATTATATAAAATAAAATACATCCTTACTCTTTCGCTAATGCTACATTATTCGGTGAAGTTCCTACGGGAATGCCGTGTTTGTGTAAAACAGTTACTAAAGTATCAAAAATTTCTGGACTGTATCGATCGAAATCAAATACATTTCTGACAACTAACGGTAAAGGTTCTTTTGGAAATTTCTGAAATAATTACAATTCGTGTAATTATTTTCAATGAAATAAAATATCATTGATTACATTAACATATATATCATTCAGGCTCACCTCTATATGTTTGACTATATTGACAACTTCTCGTGTCGAATAGGGATAGGATACTAATCCTTGATCGGCCATACCTCTCAATTCTCCAAAGGCCTTGACCAATTTCTGTATTATTTTATCATCGACATTAGGACCGTATTGCTTTAACAATTGAATTTCATTTTCCATAGTGGGATTATCAACAGAATGCGTACTAAATAGATCTCCCAAAGAACCGAAGAAATCATTGCCCAAAAATGGAAAACCAGGTCTGTTCGCTAATACTATTATTCTGAAATCTGGATGAAGTGGTATCCTTTCGTTAGAATTATCAATAATTGATTTGGTATTAGATGGAACGATTCGTCTGCCATCCGATAATATCATTTCTCCGGACTCGACCAAAGTCTAAAATCAAATGTAAATCAAATCAAATCAAATCAATTCCGACATGTATCACTCAAAGTTAAATCTCTTGAATGGGATTAAAAGGATGTTTTGTAAAAAAGAAAAAAAAAAAAAAAACTTACCTTTAATATACACGTCACATGTGTCGGAGCTTTATCCGCCTCATCGATAACAAGCACATGTCCAAGTTTAACAGCTTGAACAAGTGGTGAATCCTCATAAACTACTTTACCATCTTTAACCATAGGCTGCAATGTTAAAGTTTGAACAGTAGTATCCCTATGCAATTGAATATATTCTCGGGGTCTATTCATCAATTGTAACAATCTATCGACTATTTTATTTTTACCAACGCCTTGATTACCAACTAGTAAAAGATTATGTCCGAGCATAAAGTCTTGAAGTAAACTTTCCAAAAGTGCTAAATGTTGTGGTACGTCGTAAAATAAAATATCTGGTACTTTGCTTAATAACTTCGTACTGTATCTATCGACAATCGTTTTACCAATTTTCACAGTTTTATCTGTAACTTCGTAATCGATCTTCCGTTCGGTCTTATCTTCTTTAGGAATTATATTCAATCGATTCAAACAATCATCGAGTGCTTGTTTAGTCACAGATGGTAAGAAACGTGCCAGGCAAGCTCGATGAACGGCCGTGTAAGCATCATCGTTATCAAATTTTTTCATTCTTTCAGCTATTCTTAATAATTGTCTTGTACTAAGTGATCCAGCGAGAGACTGTAAAGTTGGATCATTCGAAGATCTTAATGTGTGCGCTAATTGAATAATATTTAAAAGAGCTTCGCTGGGTTCTCCGTACTACATATATAAAAAAAAAAAAATATATATATATACATGAATTATATAATGAATTAAGGAAAGAGAAAATTTAAAGGATGAAAGGTACTTACTTTCGATCGAATAATATGAATTTCTTCTTCTTTAGCCAGAGGTCTCATTTCATGAAAAAGGAACATACTCAAAAGCTCTGAATTTAACCACTGACCTATTGAACTATTAATCACTGGCTTTCCAGCAAGTGCTATCAATCTAAAGGATGGATGAATTTGATAAACCCCCGATTTATGCATTTCTTCGTCCGATTTTTTATACTCCTCTTTAATTTCGTTGTATCGATCGGATCTTATAAGTCTCGTGCCATCGTGCAATTGTAATTCACGATCGTGAATTAATCTTAAAGGAAGAAAATACTAATCAATTATGAATTGTAACTCTAACATATATATATATATATATATATATATATATATATATGTGTGTGTGTATGTATGTATGTTTGTCTTTTTTAAATCATTATACCTATGTAATATGGCAAGAGTACTAGAATGTATTCTATCTATTCCATCTAACACAGCCATTTTTCCTTCAAGAGCTGCATCCACAAGAGCTGAATTTCTCCAAACAGTATCACCATTCGGTAACGTCGTTCTTTGCTGTATTAAATCCCTCGACGTCATGTCCTAATACGACAAAATAAAAAATAAATCGATCATATAACAAACGAAAACGAAGAAAATAAAATTTCTAAAATCGTGAAATCATTATTTCAAAAATACTTCAAAACTAACTTGATAAAGCATTATAGGCTCTACTTCGTAACCCATTAAATCAGCTAACTTTTGAACTGTCGTAGTTTTCCCACAACCTTTCGGACCAATTAAACACAAATCCGAGGCCAAATGCGATTCCATTAAGCTGGCCAATAAATTATTTTGATACTTCGTCTCTATATAATTATCTCCCATTGATTTATTTAATTCTATCGATCCAGAAAGCACCTGTATATAATTGAAAAGAAAAAAAAAAAAGAAAAGAAAAGAAAGAAAAAGAATTCAATTATCAGTTTTCAACAAAATATAAAATTCACACAAAAAAATATTCTTTTTCTTTTTCCTTACTTGCAACGTCCTGTTTACGTCATCTCTTCTAATAAAAACATTTAACAAATTCTCTCCAATTTTCTCAGTATCTATTTTACTTGGTTTTCTTATCAATGGATTTCTCAAAACATCGAACGTTTTAAGAATATTTTCAACAGCGTCTTGTCCTTCCTTTCCCAAAAACAATTTGTACGGATAAAACCTATAAAATATATCAAATACCGAGAGATCCGGACAATTATCCTACGGCAATAATCCAAAATAAATAATTGAAGAAAAAATTAAAAAATGTTGCATAATTGAAAATCAATCAAACGAATTTTGATATTTATACCAGAATTTTCGCAGCTAGCGGAAGATTATCCAAAGGAAAATCAGGAAGATTCAAACTCATAGCTTCCTGAGTTACCAAGGCATGAGCACAGGATAATAATTTTGATAAACGTTCTGGATCAATGTTGTCCGATGTTATTTTTTTCATCATATTAATCTGTTCCTGAAAAAGTGCCAAAAAGAAAAAAAAAATATATATATATAAATACAATAATATTAGAGAACTATCTAAATTTTAATGGATGCGGAATCACTTTGGAAGAAAAATCATTTTTTGCAATTCACTCGAAGATTATAATTATTTTCAAAAATTGATTTATTTGAACAACTTCTATTATCGATTAAATTTGCAAGTTGATAAAAACGAAATATGAATAATAATTCTCAAGTAAACCTTTATTAAATCGTCTTCGAATTGTTCATTTCGATAAATCAAACTCTCCTATAATGAACATCATTTGAACTATTCTCATATTTTAATATGAGAAGATTTCTGTATTGAAAATCTTTGCAATAATAAAAAGATTTTATAAATAAAAATAGCACCTACATTTATTCGATCAATATACTTAAATATTAATTGATAAGTATTCTTAAATAAACGATCAATATTTGTAATAAAATCAAACGCAATTTTGACACTTAATTATTTATAGTAAATACTTACTATATATATATATATATATATATATATATATTTATTTATTTATTATACCATAGATATTTGTATATACCGATCATTTATATTAAAAAATACTTATCATTAATTAATAAAAAAAAAAATAAAAAAATAAAAAAATATTGATAGAATAAACATAAATGAATAAAAATTGTTAATAATAAGCTCAGTCAGTATGTTTATCGGATAAATGATCAATGAAAGATTTTGATATAAAAAAAAAATATATATGTATATATATATATATACATGCATATATATACATATACATATATATATATATTTAATTCAGATAATATTATTTTCACGAGAATTCGTGAACCAGTGATTTAACGAGTAAGGAATGTTACCATTGCGATCGATTCGATACATAAAAGCTCTTGGAGTGATTAACGCCAAGTGGTTCCTCCTAACCGAGGCAACTACGCGAGTAACTACCACTCGACACGAAATCCCCTAAAGGATTTACCTCAAGGATTTTCATGGAAAACTTTCCAATGGAATGATATCTTATCCAAAGTCGATCTCTTCCAATGCGATAATGAGTGCCGTATACATATATTCAATCCTCTGTTAGAAATTCGACGGAACTATATCCATTAAAATGGTTGAATTCATTCGTTACTTATCTATTATTTTTCGATTCCACAATTCACACGAGATACTCTCTAATACTCGATAAATCAATTTCGTGATGGCAATTTTACGTGAAAAAATGTAATTTTTTCTGAAAGACAATTTCAAATATACAAGATAAAACTCTCTTTCTCTTTATATATATATGTCTATGTATATATGTATGTGTATATATAATATAATATAATATAATATATATATATACATCTATTATATCTATCATATTATAACTATTCTATCTATCATATATATATATATATACATATACGAATGTCATTTTAAAAAAAGTTTGACAAAGTATCGTAAGGAACTTTAATAATCTTAGTTTCATCAATGAGAGAGGACACGCGACATCAAATTAAAAAGTATCATCAGTTTATATGTGTCTTTTCGTTGAGGAAAAAAAAGGGAAAAAGAAAAGGAAAGGGTAAACGATTATAATAATAATTACATTGATTAATCGTAATATATAAAACCTGAATTCGTACGAATTAATTACAAGTGCAAGAAATAAAAAGAAAGAAAGTTAATTTTCTCTAACTTTCATCATTCTTATCCATTATTATCCTTAGTAATTCTCTTTTAATACACGTGAACTGAACTATATTTATTCTATTTCTATTCTTAATGATTCAAAATTATACGTGTGATTCACGATATACACATGAGAAACAAAGTATTGTTATTTATGAATATTTTTAAAACGTTCGATCGGTATTTATAATGAAATATAAATACGTAATATAATTGATGCGAATTAAGAGACTTAATTATTTATATAAAATAGAAAATATTCATATTCGTATGATCATATTTATTTTACAAAATATTCGTCATTAATTAATAAAATATATTGGATCGAATAAATATAAATCAAAGACAGATAATGTCGATCGTATAGAAAGAATTAAATTCCTTTCTAATTTTCATCGATAAATTAGATTATTTTTTTTTCTTTTAAATTTTAAAAAATCGTTAAGTCTGAGAAAAAAATGCCATAGAGTTAACGATAAATTTCGTCAAAATTATTTCTTGAAAAGAGAGAACATAAAAAAAAAAAAAAAGAAAATAGAAAATAGAATGAGAGACAGTGAAACTAAAGCGAATTACAGAAGAAAGTATGTCAACTTAGTTATAACATTTAGGAAATAATTTCGTGCGAACGTTAGAACGTTAGACGGTTAACTCTTCGTGTCTGTGTGGTATTTGGAAAAGTAACATAACTGACACGACAATGCGTGACAAAATGCCTTTGTGTCATAGCGGAAACAATCTAAATACTTTATTCTAATTATTTCGAAGTTTTAAGCACTTTTACTCTTGCATTACCGTCCCGTTATGATCTATTCCTACGATTTACACGTATTCTTTTTAAAACCGAGTGAAAAATGATCATAAAAAAAAAAAGAAAAGAAAACAAAAAAAAGAGAACTCGGCGATATCTCATTTAGGTACTATACATACGGGGTATAAATAGTAATAATTTTTTTTCTTTTTTTCTTTTTTTTTTTTTTCTTTTTTTCTTTTTTTTTCCTAATAAGAAACAATAAAGAATCTTGACATAGAAATTTTTTTGTCTAAAGGGAAACATCGAATACATTTGATTTTTTATAATAACATAGATAAATATTTTATGGAAAAACTTGTTTATAGTTATCTTTCAGTATTCATATATATATATATATATGTGTGTGTGTGTGTGTGTGTGTGTGTATATATATCACTATGATTAGAATATTTAGAAAATATTTGAAATGACAAAATTGTTATTATCATAAAGTTTGGAAGCAAAATTAATTTTTTCTCTCTTTCTTATATGTTAATATATCACGTGCAAGAAGACGGATAAGAACAAATTTATATTTCTCCTTAAATGGATAATTTTATTCGAATATTAATCGCAAATGAGTGATTCCTGAGAAGATGCATTTCTTTTCTCGTTGCAATTAAGTTTAGGCATGAAGATATGCAGCTGTGGTCGGCCAACGGGGGACAAAGAATTAGTGAAACTTCTTTTTTTTTCTTCTTCTTTTTCTTTTACTTTCGCCATCTTCGATGGATCTTCTTCTTCTTCCTTCTCCTTCTTCTCCTCCTCCTCTATCGTAGATTTTTTTTCTTCGATTTCTATTAAATCCTTCCTCTTAGCGCGTTCATCAATTTCAAATAATTTTCTTCTGGTCATCCTTCGTTCGCTTCTTTCGAAACATTCCGGTTTTCGTTCTCTTTCTAATTTATAATTTTTTATTGCCATCTTTCTCTTCATCATAGAAATTTCATTCTTGCTCGAAGTAAACTTCCTCGAATCTCGATTTTCCATTATATTTAAACGTTCATTCACTTCCTCTACGTCTTTCACGTAATTCTGAACTTTCCCTGATAAATCCAACCATTGAAGTACTCTCTCCGACAAAAGATTCGAACGTATCTCTGGTAATTCGAATTTATCAACGTTCGATCTCGACGAATCGTTCGACGAATTCCACAATTCATCGATACTTTTAATTTCTATCGTAAAATTTTCGACACATTGATTTTCGAACAATTCTCCTTTGATATCCTTCGTAATTGGAAATGATTTTAACAATCTTCCAGAATCATTTGATAATAATCTATCACATGTAGGTGCCGATTGTCTACGAATCATTTTAGAAGATATCCGATCATCTTTATCTATCATCAAGTGTTCACAGTTTAGGAAACAATTGTTCAAACGATCGAATCCTCGTGATTTCAATTGCTGATAATCCGATTGATAATCGTTACCTTTCGATGTATGCAGTCGTCGGCGTATCTTCGTGTTGATCAATGGATCGTCCGGTGATAGAACAGCATGACGAATACCATCCACCCAAATAGTTCGTACCGATAATGGTCTTTCTGACGATGACCATATAGCAGGCATTATTTTCTTTCCTTTCTTTTTTTTAATTGACCCAACTTTTTAGATCCTTTGATTTCTTCACTTTATTCAACGCAATCTTTTTGACCAAGAACACGTGTACTTTCATATCACAAATTTACATAGTATTCATTTATTTAATTTTTATTTATTATCAGATATGTATAATCGTCGAAATAAAAATTAAAAAATTCTCTTTGATCTTTGATGAAACGAAAGAAACAACCCTTCTGCCGAATTCCGACGCGTATCGACTTTGGTAGAGAAAGGACAAGTAAGGTTTCTAACGTTTAGGACACGCGATCCCAATGTCTGTGACCGTCGCGCAGTCACGGTCTTCGTTTATATAGGAAGGAAACGAGTATCGGAAGGGATGGATGGTGGGGTTTGTACAACCACCCCAACAACCCCCATTCCGAAGATACGCTATTTCCATCATTCGTAACGTGGTTTACGTTTTATGCTACGATAGGTCACATTTTATATAATTTTTCTTTTTTATTACTTATGTCCTACAATTCCTATTAATTTAAGGGATATTATACGTTATGAACTTTTACGGTATGAACGTGTCAAATTTAACAATTCTATTATGTGAGAACATATGATATAATCAATTTGTTTATTGTCTAATTTAAAATTATTATATTATTATTGTCATTATTATTATTATTATTATTATTATTATTATTATTATTATTATTATTATTATTATTATTATTATTATTATTATTATTATTTAATTATAGGTATTTATAAATTTTATTATATTAACTTACTTCAAAGGTAGAAAATGGAATATATCGTGCTTGAAATCTAGATCTTAGAGGTGGATCCAATGGATGACCAGGATAACGTGGTGATGGTAGTCCCAAAGCGATTACTCTAAAGTCCTCGCTGACTCTAACCAATTGCCATGCATCTAATTCTGCTTGACTATGTTGCTATCAAAAAAAAAAAAAAGAACAATTGGAATGACATATAATAATTATATAAAATATTAAATTACACGCAAATATTGTCATTTTTAAATAAATATGTTTGTAAAATATACCTCTAATAATTTATCATAACGCTCAGCTGGAATAAGGAACCTGCCGTCTTCCAAATGCATTTCTCTATTTTCTAATAGATTATTTAAAATAGGCAAAACATTTCGTTCTGCTTTCTCTACGCCTTCTATCAAAAGAACTCTACCGTTAATAGCAGCTCTTACTGCACTTTGATCATGATAATAAGCAGTTCCACTTTTAATCTCTCTTCTCTGTTTCAAATCAGCCTCCGTTGTATCTCTTGATAAAGCAATGAATTCTAATTCTCGATTTGTTAATTCTAAAAAGGCCAAAGCTAATTCTCGTCTTCTGGAACCTGGACTTCCTGTTAGAAAAATATCTTGACATAAGATATCCTTTTGTAGCATCCATTTTAAATGCCTCAATGATTCTTGTCCAGTTACATTTAATACTGTAAAAGAGAGAGAAAGAAAAGGAAAGGATTTCAATATATATTTTAAATTAACAATAAAATTTCTTTTCTATGACAGATATATCAGATACTCACAATATTTTCTAGGAATGTATTCTGGAGTTTTCGCTGTTTTGACACGCTTCGATACGTCAGCAATAGTCACAAATGTATCGTCTAATTAAAAATTCAAACGTGTTAAATAATTGTTAATATTCGTTTTTCTTTTATTTCTTGTTTTTAAATGATTTTTTTACGAATCCAAAGACAAACCTAAACTTACCTGATTTGCAACGAATTAACATAGTTGATAGGTTAGGATAAAATATTCTTGATCGTTCCAAAACTTTATACGTTATTGATAAACGTTTACATTTCAAAGAATTAAATATCATTTTGACTAAATGACGGACTATTTCTTTTTTAACTGTAACACGTGCATTATCGTTGCACGTCGTTCTGCAAAAAATACTTTGGACTTGAACTTGTAATAATTTGAATAAAAAATAGCGGGAGAATTTGAAATATATATATATATATATATATACGTACAATATTTTTTCAATGCCTTTGAATGTGGAATCATTTTTTAATTTATTACGATAAGAATATATTATATATTTGTGATAACGAAATTGTCATTCGTCATTGTACCTCCTTTATCATATACTTCTAAACTGCTAAACTAAACTCAGTTTTGTCTGATGAAACTAAACAATATAATGACAAAAGGTTTTTATATGTATGTATATATGTATATATTTATATATGTATATATGTATATATCTATGTATATAACTGTTACATAATGATTTTGTAATTTTAGATTAGCTATTATTCTTATACATAGTCAAATGTCATATATATTACTATATTTATTTAATTCCATATATATATATATATATATATATATATATATAAATTATTTTATTCAATATGTATATATAAATTATTATATAATTAAAATATAAATATAAAATAAATATCTATACAAATGATTTTACATTATTTGAAATCGTGCATATTAAAATATTTTCCTTCTAATAGATATCTCTTATGAAATGTAATGATCAAAGTTCATTTGGTGATATATCAAATAAGGGGATAATATAAAAAAGTAAATGCACAATGTCAAAAGTTTTAAGCATCTATTTCTTATTATCACATCGAAGAACATTACAATCTTTCTGAAAGGTACACATTGATTTTATCAATTTTATCAGCATAGTTCGTATCAACAACATCAGGTTGTAAAATATTAATTGATAAAAAAAAAAGAAAAAAAAAAAGAAAAATAATATTTATAATAAGATATAATTTAAATGTACCAGTATGCAATAATAAATAATTTTATTACATTTTTAGGAAATCTTTGAAACGAAACTACATTATTCATACAACAAAACAAAAAATAACATTTTACCAAAAATATCATCTACTTAAATATCGAAACAAAAAAAAAAATAAAAAAAAATAAAAAGCCATAAGCAAGTATTGTAAAAAATAACTACTGTTATTAATAAAAGCGTCTTTGCAAAATCAATCTATCCTTTTACCTTTTATTGAAGGTAACGTAATTAAGGTAAATGAATTAATACAAAATAATATCATAGTCAGCTATTCTGAAAATATAATATCAATGATAAGAGTATTTACTGTATATATAAAATCAATTACTAATTATTAATTAGTAATTAACTTAATTAAGTTAATCGATTTAATTATGTAAATATATATATATATGTAAACTCCCATATGTTATTCAAGTTATAAAATACTGCTTTGAAAAATTTAACTCTACTGCTAAAAATTATAAGCGCAATTAAGTGAAAAGTTTAATTAAAGATGACAAATTTTATACACATAAAAAATATATAATATATTTTTTTGTTTCTTTGCGCTCTTTATAACTTTTATTCTTTTTTTTTTTTTCTTTTTTTTTTTTCCTTTAATAATTTGGCGTCAAATAAAATAACGTTATGCAAACAAACAAACAAAATGAATTAGAATAAAAACAATTTATATGCTCCATTCGATAATAGATATGAAGATGTAAAGAAAGTAAATAAATTTATTATACTTGTGAAATAATTATCTTAAATTATTAAATATGCAATAATTTAATAAAAAATAAAATATATATTTTTTATATTATTTCCTTTATAGCAAAGAACACATTTAAATGTATTACTATCAAGCCAATGATAAAACGATATATACAGTAGTTACATTACACGTCATACTAAACTTTTTCACTCCATTACTTTATCTGGCAATAATAATTCCTATAATACTGAAAACTCGATTAATGTTATTAATTGAATTATCATTATTTAAGCAACCATTTATAAACAGTATACAACTACTTTCATAGAAATAGAGTGATGTAAATATAAGACATCATAGAGTAATATAAAAACCATTAAGAAGAACATATTTTTTTAAATAATATAAAACTGTACATGATTACAACTTTCTTTTCCATTCCTTTAAAGTAAAACAATGTCTCTCTTTAAAAATTTCTCTGAAATAATAAATATTAAATTGAATTTCTCTTTCTCTTTCGTAAATTATATGATAATTAATAGCGCAAAATAAAAATTACCTCTACAAAGTCATCTGCTCTTCTAGCATTTGCAGGATAATAATCGACTATTAATGGACGAGGTCTTTGTCCAATTCCTGAAGGTTGTTGCAATCCACATGCTTGCTCCTCATTAGTCAGAACTGTAACTAATGTACTAACAACTTTTTCATCTAATTGTGACATAGGTTTTCCTGGTGCTTTCATACGTCGTAAAAATAGGGCGTTCCATTTTTGTCGTAAATTTAAAAACAATTGTACAGTTTCAAGATCAAGTTTAAATACAATCCAATCGTCCAACTTAAAAATAGTACCCTCATGATTTTCATCCACTTCGGAATCAGATTCGCTTTCGGGTATTGCTGAAAAGTGTATATAAGCTTGGTAAAAAAAAAGAAAAAAAAAATGTAACTATATAATTCTATCTAACTATATAATTATCATATAAAGTTATATACCACCAGCTTCATAAATAGTATCCATAGGTAATCTTGCTGGACCACTGAAAAGTGCTACGGTCAAGGGATTAACGAGCGTAACGATTTTAACATGACAAAACCGACCAGTACGACTCATCTCTTCATAGAGTAACCAATCGGACGGTAATGATTCTACATTAGCTGCATGAGTTTGAGCATAAGTCATTCTAGGAGATTTTGGAAAATCTCTTAACGTCGATGATGGATGGAAAAAGACCTTCACTTCTTTTCTAAAAAAAAAAAGTGAAGATACAAATTGGAACATTAATAAAATTACTACGTCATTACATTTACGTGACTTTTTTTTTTTTTTTTTTTTTTTTTTTTTTGATATAAATAAAACCAAATGGAAATATACATACTGCGTTCTTAGTTGCATATGATCTCGATCGACTCTGATTATATTTGGATATAAACCAGCTGTTAAAGCTGCTTTAACGACCGCCCAATTTTCAGAATTGGTATTTAAATCTCTAATGTCACCAGCACCTCTCGCTCTAACAAATCCAGATGCACGAAGTTGACCAAGAAGTTGAGTTCGCATTCCAACTACCATTTCCATAACAGGCGCTGAAATGAAATTTTTTTCACAGAAACTACGTTCCTTCCCGCTAGCTCTTGCATTTTGCCAACCCTGAAATGCTCGCAATACAGCCATATGATCTGAAAATGTCCCGGTAGCAAATTTTTTTCGTGCAGCAGCTACAGCCCTTTTTTGTGATGGTTGAGCTGGCAGAATAAATGGATCTCTACAAGTCATTTAATAATATTAATAAATATTATTATTGAATAATTAATAAATAATTTTTAACATTATACGTACTTATATGCCAAGCTGCAAACGATCGTTAAAATTGGATCGAGACATTTCAAAACTACTGCATATAACAACATTTTCCCTAATCTTGGTTCAATCGGTATATCTAATAAATGACTTCCTAATTCGGTAAGATCTTCCCATGGGTCCAATGCATCAATTGTCTTCAATAATTGAACGGCATTTCTAGTTACTATATTGGAGGGTGGCTCTAAAGCTCTGTCTAAAAATTCTGCGATTGGTGTATTTCCTGGTGCCAAATGTTTTGTAAAAAGACATAACTCTTGCAAGGGTAATCGTAAGATTTCAGGTGTTTGATGTAATTGCATACTGCTAAAACGAATTGATGAGAATAAACGATAACAGAATCCTTTTCCACATCTGCCAGCTCTTCCTTTTCGTTGCTTTGCACATGCTTGTGATATCCAATTTGAACGAAGCGTACATACACCGGATATCGCGTCGAATGATTTTTCTTTTATTTTTCCTGAATCAATCACGTAAACAACATCATCGATCGTAATACTTGTTTCTGCAATATTTGTAGAAAGAATAATCTTTCTAGTTCCCTGCATACTAGGCTTGAATACTTTTTTCTGATCACATATTTGCATATTTGAATGAAGTACAAATAAATTGTAACGAAGGCCTTGATTCATTTTCTTTTCTTCGCCGTTTATTCTTTCTCTCATAGTTACTATATCATCATAACCAGGTAAAAATATTAATAATGAACCTGGTGGCATTTTTAAATGGATATATATAACGAGATGTAAAAGAAGATCATGATCAATATTTTCATCATTGAATGTATGATGATATACATCTAATAACATTTTATCTTCTTCAGAAATAGAAACGTTGTCACCTTGTACTATTTCACAATCTTGCACTGTACAATCATACGTTTTCATATATGCCTCAATCAATTCTGCACATTCGATTTGTTTCATATTTTTTGCCCAATCTAATGCAGTCCACTCGTTACCAGCTCGAAGATTCAAATTTGCTCCAAGATTTAAAAGTTGTTCGGTAGTATTTATGCATCCTCTACCTGCAGCAACCATCAATGGTGTAACTAATGTCTTAGAATGCTGATAATCTACTGAAACATTTTCGGAAAGTATAAAATGCAATAATTGTGCAAAATTATCTTCTCCACCACATAACCATGCGTCCGATATACTTTTGTCTACTTCCTCTATCAACCACGGTTCTAGTTTAACTTTCTCTGGTATGGGCTCATTTTGTTGTGCTAATATCGGTGCTGGCAACAAACATCTTTCATTCAATGGGCCTTTACCAGATATTTGTGGCTTGTACTGAGTCCAAGATTCTAAGACCTTGCACTGTTCCTTTTTATTTAAAAATTCTTTCTTTCTCCTAATCATTTCTTTAGTCATATAGCCGGTCATTTTCAAAACATCCTCAAGGAAATATGTTTCAACTTCATACAATCTACCAGGAATATTGATAACAACACACTTATCAAAGTACTTTGCAAAAATAGTAGTATCTAATGTTGCACTCATTAACACAATTTTCAATGATCTATATTTATTCATTGCATCTTTTAATGCTATCAAAAGGAAGTCACAAAATCTATCACGTTCGTGAACTTCATCCACTATTATGTGTGTTACTGTAGTCAAGGCAGAATCTCCACCCATAAGAGTCCTAAGAAGAACCCCATTAGTACAATATGTCAAAAGAGTTTTAGGCGCAACTCTACTTTCAAGTCTAATTTGATAACCAAATGTTTGTCCAATTTTTTCGTCCCTTTCAAATGCTACTCTTTCTGCAACGGATACTGCAGAAAGTCTCCTTGGTTGAGTACATATAATTCTACAAATTTGATGTCTTTGCTGGCAATGCTCTAATATATATTGAGGTACTTGTGTGGTTTTACCACTTCCTGTTTCCCCAGCTATTATGACTACTTGATTGGTAGCCAAAGCATTTAAAATGTCTTCTCGTGCATTAAAAATTGGAAGTGATTTACGAAAATTCAATACATCAAAATTTGTCTTTAATTGTGGTACTTGTGGGATGCTACTGTTCAAGCGACCCATAGCCTTTGTATTTGTAATAACTAAAAACAATAAAGACAATATTTTTAATAAGATCTGTACGATATTTTTCCTCATCTTAAATATACATAAATATTAATAAAATAATTTTTTTTTTATCTTCTCTTTCTTACCATCTGCATTAAGAGGCCGTTCTCTTTCCATTGGAGGTAATAAATCTTGACATTCTTTATGATTCAATGGGAAATTATTTAATAAAGCATAAATACTTTGTTTCGATGACTTTTGCAGCTTGATTACAGCATCAGCTTGAACTATGGTAGATCCTTCTCTCTTGTATACCGTTAAAAATCGGTTTTTGCCTTTACTGTTAATTAAATATGTATATATATACATATGTGTATGTGTGTGCATATATTTGTTCCATCTTTGCAATTTAAACACAATCTATTATTTTATCATTGTGTTTAAATTATATACAATAACATATAGTATTAATATTGTATGTTAATAAAACATACAACTTTATTTAACTCATACCCTCTACTTTTGGATTTTAAGCCAAGATCCTTAACAAGTTCATGGATATAAGCTCGTTCTATTGCTGTATAAGAAGATGGAAATTCTAATTCTTTTTGATCCGGTGTTTCCAATAATTTCTTCAAAGTTAAGTTTACTGCTATTCTAGTGTCTTCTCCTATCAGTGGATGTTTTCGTTGTTTGTGGCGAGGCATGATTAATATTGAAAATTCACTAAAGAAGAAAAGCAATGTTTCTCAATAATTTTATATGACAATTATAAATAATACAATTTAATAATTATAACGATTATAACGTAAAATATATCAGTAGGACAGCATTACATTGGTTTTTATTAGAAAATTCATCGTAGAAGTGAGTATTATCAATTTCAGATATATATATATATACATATATATATATTTAGAAAAACATAAGAATATAACCAATTTAATGCTGTACAAACTCACCGTATTAAAAAACACACATATATATGTATATATATATATATATTTATATTTATGGAAATATTATTAAGCATGTAATAATTATTTGAGAGAATTTATTTTAAACATTAGAAATAGCACTGCTGACATAGAGTGCTACTATGAACGAGCGGCAAAAGCAATTTTCAGGAACGTATATATCAGATTGAAAATAAAGGTTCTTATTGCATCCCATTTTTATATCTAATAATAAGTGATCTTATATAACATTACAAATTTTTAAAAATTTTCTAGCAATGTAATCAATCTTTTTACATTCGAATAAATCGATTGATTAGCCATCATCTAACAAAAAATAGTACGAATTAATTGTCATTTTTGATGACCTATTTGAAAATCATTTGTAGATACGATCCTGCTAATCTTTTCTGATTTCGCCATTTTGTATTGTGAATATTTAAGCGCTAATTTAAAATTGATAACGAATGAACTTTTTTTCAGAAATTAATTCGCGCAAACAATAGCTATAAATATTTTAACGGCATCATTAATTCATTATCTCGAGTATTTAAAAGTATAATGAAAAGACTTGATATACATTTATCATATACATTGTCTTTCTCTTTTTCGTAATTTTGCCTATAAAAAATCTTTCCACATTTACTCATTCATTACATTTTGATTTTACATATGGTGTAAAATACAAAGAAAAAAAAAACAAAAAAAAATCGATATCCATTTCAACGTAATATGCGACATAGATAATATCCTAGTAACACAATGGTATACATATTTTATTATTTAATCAACTTTCGATCGAAGACATGTTCGTTTGTTAAAATGACTCATCACACGAGTGTTTACATAAGATATTTAAAGGAAAAAAAGATCAATGGAAAATAACATTGAAAAATTTGTGTCAATATTTATTTTACGATATTAATGATTATAATAAATACCTATAAGGATAACACAATACGTTTATTATTCTTTCGATAAACGTTGATTAAAACTAATTAAACTCCGTCTGATAATAATTGAAATAAACTATCGAAAGATTATATTTTTCTTTTCCATCATCTTTCCCAATTAACTGGCACTTTCATTACTGTTGATTTACCATTTCATATAAGCACAAAGGTCGATAATATAAGATATATTTGTCATAGCGACAATTTGTTTTTGGGTCATCTCAATAAGACGAAGTTTGACTAATGGATACTAGCTTTTAGGTTTGAGATCTGACAGGCAGCGCCATCATTGTTGCTAAGCGAATTACAAAATTTTTAAATGCATACGATCTATATATTTTATTGAAATGAATTAAATGAAAGTAAAGATCAAGATTTGGGCCAAAGGTTATACGAAATATAAGGTAGCTTTCTTTTTTCTCTTTTTACAAACCGTATGAAATAAATTTTATCGTCTCTCTCTCTCTCACTTTTTTTTTTTTTTTTTTTTTTTTTTAATTGCGTATAAACCTTGACGATCTCAGAAAATGAAAACAGTTACGACCTCTGCACGTACTCATTTATAACGTCGTACTCCTCCGTGCACGTTCTCTCAGCAGTGTTTCCTACTCTAATCTTTTCTACGAATTAATAATAATCAAATTGTTTTTCTCGATAAATATAAATTAACAATCTGAAAATGTCTTTAGACGAGGTAATTAATATCTTATAGTAACTATATAATATATTTGCAATTGTATATTGTTTTATTATCAATGTTCTATGTATTTTTCCGATTATTGTTGTCGTTATAGCGGTTTAGTGAGTTGTGTGTTGTGTGTGTGTGTGTATGCTTAACTATTAACAATTTGACATATATCTATTCTCTAATAGTTTATGATTCATGATTGAACTAGTTAGATAAATCAAATCTGATAATACATTTTTTTTATTACTTTCATTCATTAAAACGTTTTTATATCTTTTATTATATCTCATATTCTTTAGAAATATTATGGTTTTATGTATTATTTATATCTTTCATATGTCATTCAATACTTACGTGCGTACAATAAAAAAAATTTATTAAATAATATTCTTTTCAATTTTATTTAATAGCATAACTTCAATCTGAATGAATACATATATATATATATATATATATATATATATATATATTATAAAATTTTTTTATCTTGGTACAATTTTATCGTTTATCTTAAATGTACAGAAATATCTTATCCAGATTATATATTTTCTTGAGTTATTTTATATTGAACCAATTATAATTTATGACTAATTATATTGAAATATAAATATTTTATTCAATTATATTGCAGAAAAAAAAAAGAATTGATTTTTTTTTTTTTTTTTTTTTTTTTTTTTTTTTTTTTTTTTTTTTTTAGAATTTGATATCTTAAATAATCATTTGACCATTAACATTTTTATTTCTGTATTCTCTTATAGAATTGATATCTAAAATATTGAATTATTATTATTATTTCAGAGATTTCTCAAGGCCAGCGAGGAAGTAAAAGAACTTTCTTTTAAGCCTTCAACTACATGTTTACTTGAACTGTATTCATTGTATAAACAAGCCACAGTCGGTGACTGTAATACTGGTAAATATATATATATATATATATATATTTTTTTTTTGTTAATACTACAGAATATGACTCATTTTTTTGTATTAAAATGACGAATAATGATAAGAATAATTGTATTTTGTTTATTTTCTTCTTATCTTTTTTCTTTTTTTTTTTTCTCGCTCCTAGGAAAACCAAACATTCTCGAATTTGAAAAAAAAGCTAAATGGGAAGCATGGAACAAACAGAAAGGTTTAAGTCAGGATGAGGCAAAAGAAAAATATATTATTAAAGCGAATGATTTAATAAAACAAAGTGAAAAGAATGAATAATAAATGAGTCTGGCCGGATTGCCCTCTAAACGAGGACATACGCTAGTGGCTCATGCTGCTAACTAACGATTGCCTAATTTTTAGTTTTGGTGAATTTATGGTTTCGGGAATAAAAAAAAATCTATCGCGTTTAAACGATATATATATATTTGAAATATATATATATATTGTTAATGTTTCTAAATGTTTATATATATATACATATATGTATATATTTCTTTTTCACTATTGATAAAAAAAATCTTACACAAGTTTTACGTAAAAATAATTAATATAAAACTCTTGCACAATTTTTTATGTATCCTATTTAAAACATAACACGTATGCTATTGTGTATGATTCTTTGCATATTTTATACATCATATTGCAAAAGTGTTCAAAAAATTTTACGTTCTTTATAAGAATATATATATATATATATATATGTGTATATATTCTTTGTATATATTTAAATAAAAAAATAATTGCAAAATTAAAACATTCAGTATTTTCATAATTTAGTACCTAATATATCCCTAACATAATAATAAGTGAGAGATAAAGTAGAT
>NC_140816.1:7615000-7685000 GCF_050613455.1 Vespa mandarinia | reverse complement strand
ATACGACACAATCCAATTAAAATCAAAGCACAAAAGGATTGAATTATAATATAAAAACGAAAATCATTAAGATCGGGCAAAATTTCAAGGATTGTAAAATTTAACATGCTCGTCATCGACCTAAGAAACTTAACACATTTCTAATCGTAATAACTTTTTAATTCGAATTTTGGAACGTTCGATCTTGTCGTTTTAACGAGTCCGAAAAGTACGCCAAGATCAACATTACAATTATTTGCATCGTCAAAAATTCGTCCGAAGAGTTGAAGAGACAAATAAATATCAAAATTAAAATAACAAGGTTAAAATTCGATAGGTTAGAAATAATAATAATAATAATAATAATAATAATAATAATAATAATAATAATAATAATAATAACAATAATAATAACAATAATAATAATACTAATAGCAATGATAAAGTAGTAAAAGTAATATAAAATAATACAAAATAATAACATCGAAGTCTTGTAATGAGTTATCGCCGAATAGGGTTCTCAAAGTGGGACAAGTAGAAGACACCTTCACGATCACGACCTTGCTTCTCTCTCTCTTTCTCTCTCTCTCTCTCTCTCTCTCTCTCTCTCTCTCTCTGTTTCTCTCTTTCTCTCTCTTTTTATAGTCGATAGGAACAAGTTACGTTATGAGTCTTTCCGTGATGATTAGATCTCGAAGATGGTGTTAGTTCGCAAATAGGAGAAAACAGCCATCACCCTCCTCTCTATCTATCTATCTGTCTATCAATCTATCTATGTATCTATCTATCTATCTATCTACCTATATATTTCTCCCTCCCCTCCCCCTCTCTCTCTTTTTCTCTCCGTCTTCACCCTAGCTTACGTGCACAATTTTTGTTGGCAACTACTAGTACTACTATACGATGAATTTCGCAAACTTCTGCTTGAGTCAGAGTCGAACGAAGTTTAGTCACGACACGTTAATATCTCTTGTTTTTCCACACTAAATGGGAAAGATAGATAGATAAATAGAATGAAAGAGAAAGAGAAAAAGAAAGAAGAAGACAAATATACAGAGAAAGAAAGAAAGAAAGAAATAGAGAGAGAGAGAGAGAGAGAGAGAGAGAGAGAGAGAGAGAGAGAGAGAGAGAGAGAGAGAGACGAAAAATTAAAATTAGAATTAGAATAAAAATAAAAATTAATTCGTAGTTTATATTCACAGTAAATATCGTTCAAAAAGGAAGAAGATAAAAATATGAAGAGCGAGATAGATAAGA
The DNA here is from genome assembly GCF_050613455.1 of Vespa mandarinia. Classification (NCBI taxonomy): domain Eukaryota; kingdom Metazoa; phylum Arthropoda; class Insecta; order Hymenoptera; family Vespidae; genus Vespa; species Vespa mandarinia. The sequence continues at coordinate 7,683,764 of NC_140816.1, read as the reverse complement.
GAAGAGAATAGACAAAGAAGGAATAAGGATCTTCTTTCTTCCTCCTCTTTCATATTCTTCCTCGTAGCCAAAACCAAAATGGTTTTGATTAATCGAGATTGTCAAAAATGGAAACCAAGAGCTCTTCCGCACTAGCATTATCATAAATTATTATATATAGATATATAGATATATTATTATTATTATTATTATTATTATTATTATTATTGTTATTATTATTATTACTACTATTATTACTGTCAATGTTGCTGATTTTATGGTTGTTATCGTTATTGATAGTAAAGCTTTTTGTCGGGTCAGACTTACTCGTTAAAAGCAGACTCGTTTAAAGCACATGCAGGAAGCTATAAATGTCAATCTTAATGAACAATCTTTTACTCATGAACGACAAAGAGAACTCGTGCCAATTTCACGAGAAAATACTTAGAGATATCTTCGAAAGTGTTGAAATGATTTGAACGATTTAAAGAAATTGAACTCGAACGAGACAGAGGAATTAAATCAAAAATTGTATACATTGTTTTCTCGATATATCGATTTTGTGCTTTTTCTTATTTAATGTTTCTGTGTCTGTCAGAACAGGGAAAATGGTGATTCATATTTCTCATATTCAAACGAAACACAAAAGGTATAATACTTACGTAGCAAACACGTTTATCTCCTACGCATGCATGCTAATCATTGAAACTAAAGAACGAGTGGGCTTTTTTCGAGGTCTTCATTTTGACTTTCGATCGTATGTACGTACGTGCGTGCGTGTTTGTATCGATATCGGAAAACTTTTCTTTTTTCAATGATCTATTTTAACGATCTACGTATTATACTCTCGAATATCGAATCAAAGGAATATCAATAATCGATCTAATGAAAAAGTATCAAACATTATCAATTCTCCCATTTTCTCTTGAATTTTAATTCAGATACAGATAATTTGGATTAAGATAATTTAAATGTAGGCTTAATATTTAATTTCCATGATCAATGACGAATAAAAGAGAGATATAGGTCTTATCAATAATCAATCAAAATGTCGATTATCGATTCTTCTCTTCTCCTCTCCCCCCAACTCTCTCTCTCTCTCTCTCTCACTATCTCTATCTCTATTTCTCTTAAATTTAAATTTTTGATAATTTATATTTAAACGTAACATCTAATTTCCATATGACAATGACGAATAAAAGAGAAATATTAGAACGAAATATGTCCATAAAAAAAAAAAGAAAAAAAAAAAGGAAAAAAATGAGCGAAAAAAAGAGAAAAAAAATGATATAAAATTTGAAGGATGCGGAAAAGAAGCGACAAACGACGACATCGTCATCGTCATCGTCATCATTGTCATCGTCCTCGTCGTCGTCTTCGTTATCGTCTTCGTTGTCGTCGTCGTCGTCGTCGTTGTGTCAAGGTGGGCGTCCTTATGCGAATCTGGTGAGGGTGCTGACGTCAGATTTACATATATGGACACAGGACGACGTATCCGAAGAAAAAGGATTTCAAGAGATAGAGAAAGAGAGAAAGAATTGCTCCTCTTGGAAGTAATATTGTTAAGTTTAAAGGATCGGGGAAAATATTAGATAAACGATTTCTAAATACTATCCTGACGAGGAGGATAAAAAAAAAAGCGTACAGATAGGGGATATATATTACACACTTGAAATTTGAGATTCATTTCCCTTGGGAATGCCCACCTGGGGTCATGCTTTTTCATCATATGAGTCAGAGATACAAAGAAAGAGACGACGGTCTTTTCTTCTTTCTCTTTCTCTTTTTCTTTTTAATCTTTCATGTCCTTTATGTATACGAATTAATTATATATATATATATATATATATATATATAAAAATGTAAAGAAAACAATTTTATATATGTACATACTTAATAATTCTTTTCCTTTTTTCAAAATTTTAAGTTATTAAAAATTAAGTATTAAAATTGTCAACTATCGATTAGAAACACTTAGGGCAAATCAAGACATTGATATAAGGGAGAGAAAAGAAAAAAAATAGAAAAAATTTTTCTTGTTTCTTGTTAATAAACGGATACGTCCGTTTGACGAAAGGAAATTGTCGAGTTTAGTTTCACGAGAAGCTAAATTCAATAAATTTATCAACCAACAGAGAGAGAAAGAGAGAGAGAGAGAGAGAGAGAGAGAGAGAAGTACTTGGTAAATCCACAGTACTCTTCGCGACACCGAGAGAAATCGACAATGCAAACAAGCCGTAATGATGAACGCAAATTTTATCAACTGTACCATCTCCTCTATCCTCTATTGCCGGTACTGCTAAATACATACGTATATGCATAATGCATAATATAACGAGCTTACCAGTGTCAACGTACGGAACGTATGTATATTCGTACGTACAACCGTTGGAAACCATGTTCGAAAGACAATTGTCACGAGAAAATATGTTAAACGAAACATGAATTTTTAACGAAATGCATCGACTTTTTAGGTTAGAAAAATTGATGCGAAGTCTCTGATCTGAATAAAAATTGATCCCATAACATCACTTAGTCCAAAGAAAAAAAAAAAAAAAAGAAATAATGAGAATGAAAAAATGAAGATAAAGCAAAAGATAAAATAAAATAAAATGAAATGAAAGTAAAAAAATCGTACGTGTCGGCAGAAAAAAAGCGCGAAGTCAAGCTTTTTGGTACATCGAAACGCGTCGCTGACATAACCTCACTGCGGCATTGTACCAATGAAATTGCGTAATTTTGATAAACACTATATTCACTGCCTTCATTACCTTGCAATAATAAATCACTTTAGGATGCGAACCATTGTGAACAGAAGCACTTTCAAATAATCTCCCTTTTGATCCTCGACCCCCTTCTATCTTTATTAATTATCTCTTAATATAATACTTCCGTGTGAAAGAGTAAAAAAAGAAGGGGAGGATGAATTCTTTTTAAAAAGAAACTCGTACAAATTTATAACGTATATACTGAACAATTAATTAACCGCGTACGATAGGTTAGAAATAGATTCGAGGCGGAAGAGAGAAAAAAGTCCGGGAAATTCGAATTGAAAAATTTGCGAATATACAAATAATAGAAAAAAAATTTGGATTACGAAAGGAAAAGAAAGGAGAGAAAGAGAGAGAGAGAGAGAGAGAGAGAGAGAGAGAGAGAGAGAGAGAGAGAGAGAGAGAGAGAGAGAGAGAGAGAGAGAGAGAGAGAGAGAGAGAGAGAGAAAGAGAGAGAGAGGAAAAAAAGGAAAACGTGACGGTAATAGTGTTGAATCGTAAGTGGCTTTCAATTTGAACATGAAAATGTGAAAAAATTCTAGTATCGTATTTACGAAAAAAGAATTTCTCTAAGTAGACATAATGATATGGCACATGGTATCAAACGAATACGAGCGATAACAAGCAGTTCGCGTGCAGGAAATATTACGGTGAACGTGAGCTCCGTTAAATCGCGTAACCGTTGAACTAATAAAGAAGAATTTCATTAATATGGATGACACCGCTTGAATTTTATACATGAGGCCCTGTTATCGTAGCAGTGACATTGATATATATATATACGACGCATAACGATCAACACGAATCCGTGTTATCAATCTGTTCTTATTTTTTTTTTACTTCCTTTTCTTTTTTTCCTCATTTCATTTTTTCCTTTGCTTTTTTACTTTACAAATCGGCGAGATTTGCAATAAAAAAATTTTTTTCAATCCTCCTCGTATTATCTTTTACAGACGAAAAAAAAAAAGAAGAAGAAAAGAAAAGAAAAAAAGAAAATTATTCTGGATTTCAATTCGTTCGTTCGTTCATTCGTATATTTAAACGGTGCACAATGCACACCACTGTATATGATTGCACCAATTGTTGCAATTATTTCAATGATCGTCGGGTAACGATAAACGAAGACAACGTTCAAATCACACGACAGTTTTATTGATGGTAGCTAAAAATAGGGATCGATTTAAAAACAAAAAATAAAAAAGAAAGAAGAGGAATAAAAAAAAAAAGAAAAGGAAAAAAGCAATTTTTCCCGATAACGTCTCACTATATATTGCGCCATTATATGAGATGAAGCCTCAAATGGTAGAGTCTCGTTTTAATATCCTCAACCACCAGACACGGTTATCGTATTATCGTTTAGCTTTCTAATGGATATCGAACAGCGATACGAGGAAATTCTCAAGAGATTTTATGTTACTCTTTAATGAAAGTAAAAAGCTTTTAATTTCCGATTAAATAATTATAAAAATGTGAATAATCAATATATATAAATATAAAAAGAAAAGAACAAAAAAAAAACTAGATTCGTCATAGTGAGAACGTTGTACGACGCAACCAAACGAAATCGATGAATTTTCGAGGAAAAAAGTTAACGCACGCATACATAGAGAAACGATTAAAGATCGATGTATAGGATCTTTTATGAATCATTATGATATCACATTGGGTTATCGAACGACTGTCATACTACTACTATTACTACTACTACTACTACTAATAGTAATAGAAGTAGTAGTAGTAGTAAACTCCACCAGTAAGTAAAGCTTAGAACGAGAAATTATTTAAAAGTAAAATGGATGCGAAACATAACCTACAAACTTTCTACTCTTCTATGTACATGACCGACGCCGTTATAGTCCTTCTATCTGTACATATATGTACATGTATCGTACGATGAATAAAATTATTATTATTAGACGACACGAAATAAACGTCAAAAGCATAAATTTGTTATAGGATTAAAATAACATGAGTCATCTAATCATAAATAAAGAACAAAATAATTTACATCGGACTTGATGAGAAATAAATATGACGACTATGACGACAATGACGACAATGACGACGACGACTATGTGAGTCAAATGATAAATAAATAAATAAATAAATAAATAAATAAATAAATAAATCTAATCGAAAGATAAAAATTATTAATTATTGATGATAAATAATAATTAATCTCTATATTTCCAAGATTCACGAGAATATTCTACGATACGTGATAAATTATTCGAACGAACGTACTCGTATACGCGAAACACTTTGATATAAGATATAGAGACATAGAAAATAATAGGCCAAGATCACAAACACAGCAAACGCGATGGTTACAATTGGTTACCTTCCTTTTGATCATTCGAACAACATGGCACACGTGTAATCACGGAAATTTATGTAAGTCATTCGATCGGGAGAAAAAAAAAAAGAAAAAAAAAAAAAAACATTTTGATTAACACCGTCGATGAATATTTTATTAAAATAAAAAGAGTTGAACTCCCTTTATTTTCATTTTTTATGCAATCCATAAATCTAATTATTTGAGGAAAATGTACTATAATTACGAGTTCAGAGTAAGAGAAAGAGATTGATATATATATATATATATATATAGAGAGAGAGAGAGAGAGAGAGAGAGAGAGAGAGTGAGAGAGAGAAAGAGAAAGAGTGGAATGATTTTTAATGATAGCAGAAGAAAAAAGAAATCACAAAAAAGGAAGTAACATGTACTTAAGAAGTTGGTAAATACGTACGAGTATGGGTATATAACTACGCGGGGTAGAGAGAGAGAGGGGGAGAGAGAGAGAAAGAGAGAAAAACAGATAGAAAGAGAACGTGTATGTAACGGCCAAGCTCGGACATTCGCACGATGGTCACCCTCAATAAGAGGCTAAAGGGCAATCCATCGCATTGGCAGCTAAAAAAAAAATAAAAATTCTAAAAAAAAAGTCCTATCTCCGACGTTGAATTTAAATATTCGACGATGACGATGACAATGACGATGACCAAGACGAAAACGAAGACGATGAAACTATGAATCGTATTTTTCTTTTTTTCTTCTCCTCTTGAAATTATCAAGGTGGTTCATAACATAAGCGAAAGAGAGAGAAAAGAGAGAGAGAGAAAGAGAGAAAATGAGATGAAGAGAGTGAGAGAGAGAGAGAAAGAGACTAAGATAAAGACACAGAGAGAGGGAGAGAGAGAAGAAATGTAAAACTACCACCTACCTTTATCGTTCTCACGAAAAAAAAACAGGAATAATAATAATAATAATAATAATAATAAAGAAAAAGAAAAAAAAAAGAAAAAGAAAAAACATGGGGGAGACTAAATACGTTCGACGTACGCCATATAAAAATTTACTCACCGCAAAGTGGTTCCTTCTTTCACGTTGGCCAATAGCACTCAACAATAAATTTAATGCACAAAAATAAATGATTTTTCTGATCCGGAGAAGAGACACGGACCACGGACAGGGAAAGACAGAGCACACGACAAAAGTAGAGAAACGATGCTAACGCTTGAAGTTGCTACAAACAAAGGTCGATATCTAATATGGCGTATAATATGTTTCGATCCTTCTAGACTCTACCCACCACCAGAGGAGGGACCTATAACAGTTGAACGATATATAAATATAACGTTAATCGTTATACGTTCTTTTCGTTAATCGATCATATTTATTTAGCTTTCAAGAAAACTTATAAATAAATTCAACATTTGTAAACTAAAATAAAAATAATAACTAAATTTACGATATTTAAAAAAAAAGAAAAAAAAAACAAAGAAAACAAAACAAAAGGAAAAAGAAAAAAAACCGAAGAAAACTTAAAGGAAAGTTTTCATGAAAGGAGTCTTTACTAACCAATTGGGACACGAGTTACGACATAATACGTTGATCAAAGAGAGTTTACATAACCACTCACATCAATTTTTTTTTTTTTGCAATGAAATAAATTATTTCATCGTCCGTCTTATAATAGAAACGAGCATTGAAATCAAATATTTTCAAAAAGGATTTATTTGATTTTCTCATGATATCTTTGATATTGATATCATGCAAATGCGCCTTAATGAGCGAAGTCGTTTGTCATATATGGATGAAGGTGTAGATTTAAGAATCTTTATTTAACAATGTTATATTAACACATATATCTGATTGAAGGATTATCAAAGAAAAGAAAAGAAAAGAAAAAAAGCGTGTTTGAGTTTAAATTTGATCAATACATAAAAGGTAATTGTTAATTAATTCTAATATATTAAGATCGTAGAATGAGAATAGAAATGTTTTGTTTAGGAGGAAAAAAATGGCAAGGGTACCGGATCAAGAATTAAAAAAGGCATTTTCAGAATTGCATGAGAAAATGGTTGATACCACACAAAAATTAAAACTGGCTGATGTACAAATAGAAAAATTAAAACGTACGAAACAACGTGCACAGCTTACCGTCAAAGAGATAACCTCATTGCCACCGGATACAAGAACTTATGAATCCATTGGGCGAATGTTTTTATTTGATGATATTGAAAATATAAAAGTTGGTTTGGAAAATAAAATGAAAGCAGTGGACGAGAAGGTACAAACCTTAGAAAATAATAAAACTTATTTGCAAAAGAGCTTAAAAGAGAGTGAAAATAATCTGAGAGAGATGATACAACAAAGACAAAGTAAGGATGCATCTGGCTGAACATTATTTCAATATTATTCGATTATATTTCAACAGATACGATATACTTCATTAAAGATAATAATCATTTCGACGTTTATCATTACGTTAATATTTCACTCATCAATTGTCTTTATTTAATTGTAACATTTTCCAAACGCTATTAAAGATATAAAGTCGACGTATGTATATGGTCTTTTTTTTTTCTCATTATTATTATTTTTCAATATTCTATTTAGCAGAATATGGCAATGCATGCATGCATGCATGCATACATAAATTGTTGGAAAATAAAACAATTTGTATGTTACTATTCCTCGTTTATTTCAGTATCCTTTTATTTCTCTCCTTTTTTTTCTTTCTTTTTTTAAATCTCTTAATTAATTGTCTATAGTATCATTAAAAAAAATTATTATGAGTAATTATTATTTAATTTATTTATAATAATTAATAAATTATTATTAAAAATTATTAAAAAAAAAAAAAGAAAATTATTATTAATGTTGAAGTAATAATTTGGAAGATTTTACGAGTAGAAGAAAGTAAGATACATGAATGTTTGCAACTGTAGGGGGGATTGGAGAAAAGATCGAATAATTAATTATATACTCACGTAAAGCCGTCGTAAAATTTTTTTTCTTTCTTTTTTTTTTTCGTTTCATGTAATTTACATTAGTCGTCCAACCAATGTATAGTAGTAATGCATGGGGGCACGAGATAATCTTGTTTACTTTGTTTTTTTCTCTTTTTTTTTTTTTTGCCATTTACAACTATGATATTTTCGAAATTGCATCGCGACAATGTATGTACAAATATTATTAATTATTATTAATTATTATTAATTATTATTATTATTAATTATTATTATTATTATATCATTATTATTATTATTATCATTATTATTATTATTATTATTATTATTATTATTATTATTATTATTATTATTAGAATTAATTCTAAACTTAGGTAAGGTAGAAGACAAAATTTCGAAGCATATATTGTAGACGTACAGTGTTAAAAGAATTTACTTTTCTTCTTCTATTGTAAGTATATGACACCCATGTGTGTGTGTGTGTGTGATGATGATTATTTATTTATTTATTTATTTATTTACTTATTTATTTATTTATTTATTTATTTATTTATTATTATTATATTGCAAATTTTTAATCCGTTGATTATTAAAAATGTCATATTGTGAAAACGGTACACATTTTGTTTAATCTCAGCTTCTTTCATTCAATGTGTATCCTTCATATTCGAATTATACGAAATGTATTGGTGAATGATAAATTTATTCCTGCGAGAATCATACAAACTTTTTTTTCATCACTCACCTTACCCCTATTATATAATATTATTTTGACTTGAAAAATTGACCGAGCATCGAATTGTGAGATACAATTAAGAAAAGAAAAGAAAAAAAAAAAAAAAGAAAAAAAGAAAGAAAATATATATATATATATCGTCATATAACTAACAACATAACCCGTGCATTACAATAGTACATCACGCGTGACAATCTCTCGGATACAATATCAAATGTCAGTCTTAACTAAAATGATTGCCTTTGTTCAATGTCCTATCTCTCTCTCTCTCTTGTTCTCTCTTGCTCTCTCTCTTTCTCTCTCTCTCTCTCTCTCTCTCTCTCTCTCTCTGTCTCGTATTATATCCTGACGAATTTCCATAATTCGAGGAAATCCGAAGAAATTATTGACTCCTGATTATATCTCACTTATTACACGCCAGTTAGCTAATTAATCCTTTTGCATCCGAGCGAACTATTGTCACTATTTTTTCTTCTTCTTTTTTTGTTTTTTTTTGTTTTTTTTTTCTTTTTTTTTTACGAATAAATTACAAGAATACATCGTTTAAATCAGCACACCTTAAAGTTGTAAATTCCAAATAAAATTATTTGTTCTTAAATAAATTTAAGTAAAACGTACTCTTAATATTACATGGATACACACAGCGGGCTCGTTCGAGAGATATAAATCATTCTTAATATGTATTTATGTATGATGTATGGATGTACATATGCGTACATGCGTACATGCGTACATGCGTACATGCGTACATGCGTACATGCGTACATGCGTACATGCATGCATATATATATATATATATATATATATATATATATAAAATAATCCATATCCCTTGAATAAAAACCGCTTGCATTGATATAAAACATGAACTCTTGATGCTAGTTGCCGAATGTACACATAATAAATACAGATATAATGTAATTTAATAATAAAGTGTATTACGCTTTAAAAATCCTCAAATCTTACCACCTCTCTTTATAATGAAAATTCAGCTAAAAATCATATTGTAAGAAAAAAATAATACAGCGCAATATTCTGTGTTGTTGTTGTTGTTGTTGTTGACGTCGATTATTATTGTAGTTGTTGTTGTTGTTGTTGTTATTATTATTATTGTTGAATTAATGCAACCAGCGCCAATGATTCGAATTCTTTTAGAATTCAAATATTTTATGTTCAAGCTACGATAGAAAGAATCATCTCTTCGTATCAAGTTAACAATTGTTCTTGTTCGAGCGAGGGAATCGGTCTCACTGACCTGTAAAACCTTGAGGTGGTTGACCCGGTACTGAGTATTGTGGTCTAAAGTTTCCAAAATTAGCGGCTCCTGCAAAGGTGGCTGGCAATTGTCCTCCAGAAAAGCCTGCAGGAAATTGTTGTGCCAATAATGCGGCTTGACCAGCTTGAGAACTGTTACCACCTGGAGCAGTTGCTGCTAATCGACTCAATATCGACCTCTCGGACATTTGAAGTCTTTGAGCAACCGGAGGAATACGTGCCAATGTCGCAGGTAAACGACTGACATCTGATTTCATATCAGATAATAATTCCTCCAATTGATTTAATACCTATAATCATTTCAAAATTATCAAAAGTTAGAAATTGTCGATCAGTATACAAATGTATATGATATAAATAAATTACAGCGAAGAAAAAAAAAAAAAAAAAACATTCAAATCTGTTATCGACAATCGAACCTTGTGCAGTACTGCGTTCGCAGGTTTATTGCCAGCAAGGCTTTCTTTGCTAAGATGTTGATGTGATTCGGCAAGGCACTCAACTTCGGCGAATCGGGCATTGAGGCTCATCGCAGGATGATTTGGATCCTGCGTTAAGTTCAGGTACGCGGCCCTCCTCAATTGTTCTTCTATCACTAATGCCTGTTCTAGAAGCTTGAAACGCCTAGCCAAAAATTTATTTTTTATTTCTAGAAAGTTACCCTTTCCAACATCCATCTTGAAGGGTTCGTTTATTATTGCAAATCTACAATGTGTAATAAAAATCATTTGTAAAAGATATCTGACCGAACGAATAATTTATTTATAAGTATCAAATATGTCAAAGTTCATTCATTTACCGTATATCATTTTGTATGTCTTGCCAACGACCATATCCATGAGTAACAATACCAGCTAATAACCAGTAATCGTGTCTTCGGTGCCAAATTTCATATTCACGACCAGGTACCGCAGCTTTTTCTTCATTTAACCACAAAGTATGCAGCTCTGTGAAACCACCGTCAGCAATATTGAACATGAATTTACGCTTAGGTTTAAGTATTTCAGAATCACAGTCCTTTGTATCTTTCTCCTTCGTATCCTTATCCTATAATTAATTTTTTGATTACAATTATGTTGAAAAAAAGTTAACTGTTGGGGGGAAAAAAAACGAACATTACTTTTACGATTATATAAAAAAAAAAAAATACCTCTCGTTTCTCTGTTTCCTCCTCGTCATCTTTAACGATAACAACATCCTCCTCGGATTCCTTCTGCTTATTTTCTCCTGTTTCCGTTTTTACATCATGCTTTGTCGTACCTTTCTCATCTTTACCATCATTCTTATCCTTATCCTTGTCCGATATATCCGTCTCCGTTTCCTTTTCTTCCTTTTTAATTTCTTTTTTTATTTCCTTTTTAATCTCCTCCTTATCCTTTTCTTTATCCTTATTTCCCTCATTTTCCTCTTTGTCCTTTGAATCTTCTTTGGGATCTTTAGAATCATTACCCTAAAAGGAAACATGAAAATGGATGTAGAAAATTTAAACAGAAAAAAGAAAAAAAAAAGAAAAGGAGAGGGAGGGGAAATGTTTGATGATTAAAAAATTACTCAAGTTTCTCACAAACCTCTTTTTCCTTTTGGTCGTCCTTGGAATCCTTTGTCTCTGATGAGTCAGCATTGGCTTTGTTATTATCACTAGTCATCGTGCCAGATGCAGACGTGGGCGTTGGTGTAGCGGCAGGACTGGGACTAGGTGCATTTGAAGTAGCAGGTGTTGCACTTGTACTACTAGTGCCTGTTGCTGCGTCACCAGTAGCATCTACCTTTACAGGTTCAACTGGTTTACGAATCATTTCTGGCATTGAATAATACCCATTAATGTGTTCAAATTCTTGAACCTTTTTCCTAATCAAGGACATTACACCGATTCTCGTTAAAACATGTTGTCGGCTAAGACCCTCCCTTGGTACACCATCGGCAAATGTTTCCGCATTATCCGCACCTGGCTCGCAAAGATGTCGCATAAAAAGGGAGACGTAAGCTTTGAAATTTTTTTCTGATTTCCCTCTCAAATCTCGTACCAACCATTGCGAATTAAATGCATCTTGCGGAGGCATCCCATAACGCATAATAGCATTTAAGAATGCCTTTCTTTGTCTAGCATTAAAACCTAATACCTCAATGTTACCATTTACTCGAGCAAGTAACGGTGGAAGAGGCCTATCCTTTTCATCTCGCCTCTCTAATCTTCGTCTACTTCTACGAGATAACAAATCTCCATCACCCTTTTCATCGAAATCATCGTCCTCCTTATCATCGTCACTTGGCGCACTAAAGTCGCTGTTGTAATCCGACAAATTTTCTTGCCAGGGTTGATCATCCCTTGCACCTTGATCACCCGTTACACCACCATCATTATAATTAACTTGTTTCCGAACTCTTTTACCCTTTCCAAGTGTTCTCGCTATATCCTCTTGTTGCTGTTCATAATGATGCCTTAATAACTTTATCCAATACGCTGGATCAGTATTTTCAGCTTCCTGCTTAATAATCTCAGTATCTGCTTCTTCTTCGGTTTCACCTTCCTTCGTCACATAAGATGCGACTTTAAATGAACTTAAGTACTCATTTGCCCAATTCTCCTTTTGCTCTATACCTTCCTTACTTCTATCTAACAATTCAGCTACAGCTTTATCGTCGTAATGAATTGCTTCATCTTCCTTACCTTCTTCCTCTTTGAATAATTCTTCGGTACCTATAGAAAAGAAAAAAAATTAAAATTTAATACTTTTTATTCGAGTAAATCTATATCATCTGCACTGGATGAAACTTGGAGAAAAAAAAAAAATTAATATATGTACATATTTATCTCACAATTAAAACTTACCAAACCGAAGAATATCATCGAGTTCTTGTTTGCTGAAATTAGCACCTTTACCACCCATGCCTGGTCGAACAACCAAATGTGTAAGCATCATTTTACGTTTAGCTACTTGCGTTACTCTTTCTTCCACTGAGTTACGAGTGACAAACCTATAAATCATAACTTTATTGGCTTGACCAATTCTATGTGCTCTGCTGAAAGCTTGAATGTCGTTATGTGGATTCCAATCAGAATCATAAATGATTACGGTATCTGCTGTTGCCAAATTGATACCTAATCCACCAGCACGCGTAGAAAGTAAAAATACAAATTGTTGTGCACCAGGAGCATTAAATCTATCGATAGCTTCCTGTCTCTGTGCACCTGTAATGTTACCATCTATTCTCTCATATTTGTATCCCTCTCCTTCTAAATAATCCTCAAGTATATCCAACATTTTAGTCATCTGAGAGAATATAAGAACTCTATGACCATCGTCTCTTAATTTCTTTAACATTTTGCTCAACAAAACTAATTTTCCAGCGGCTTTAATCAATGCCGATGTCTCGTAATTTCCGTTAGGTCCGGTTGGTGCTTCTTGTGATGCAGCGGGAAATAAGTAGGGATGATTGCAGCACTTTTTAAGATCCATCATTATATTTAATAATGATACTTGTTGGCCTCCACCCTTGGGATTAAGAGCTTCGAAGTTCCTCGTTAAGATGTATTTGTAATATTTCTTTTGCATCGGTGATAATTCAACTCTGACTATGAATTCCGATTTGCTTGGCATATTCTGTTAAAATAATTCATGACGATGGAATTAAAAAAAAAAAAATAAAAAAAAATCAGAAGAAAGAAAAAAGAAGAAGAAGAAGAAAGAAAGAAAGAAAGAAAGAAAGAAAAGGAAAGAAGAAAAAGAAATGTAAATAATTTAATGTACCTTCAAGACGTCAGCTTTTAATCGTCGTAACATGTGAGGTCCAAGCATCTCATGTAATTTTTTCACTTGTTCTTCCTTCGAGATATCAGCAAACTCGTTTTGGAATGCTGCTAGATCGTTAAATTTATCTCGACACAAGAAATTTAATAAATGGAACAATTCTTCTAAATTATTCTGCAACGGTGTACCGGTTAACAAAAGTTTATATGCAATATTGTAAGATGCAAGTAATCGGAAAAATTTTGACTGATTCGACTTCAATCTATGTGCCTCGTCTACAACAAGTACGGCCCAATCTATCGAACCAAGACAAGCTGAATCTATGGAAATCAATTCGTAACTTGTTAATAATACGTTAAACTTTATTTGAGATGATCGAATTTTAGATGCTCGGATGCCACGAACGGCTCCTTCTTCAAATGACAATTCATTTTCACGGATCACCATTCTACTATCTTTGTCACCTATATTTTCAAAAACAATAACAAGATTTTTATTATATGTTATAATTTGCATGATATAAAAAAAAATTATAACAGATGAAGTTTAACAATTAAAAGTTTATACTAACCAACATAGGTGACACAATAAAAATCAGGTGCCCAGGTCTCAAATTCACGTTCCCAATTAATAATTGTTGAGAGTGGAACGGATACAAGGAAAGGTCCTTTACAATGTCCTTCTTTATAAAGAGAATATAAAAATGTTATCGTTTGTATGGTTTTTCCTAGACCCATCTCATCTGCTAATATAGTATCTATTCCTTGCCCCCATGAATACCTCAACCAATTTAAGCCCTAAGCAGAAAACAATATTTTTATTGTTTTCAATTATTTTCAATTATCATTCATTATTGTTAAATATCATATAATAATGGAACAATTACCTCTAATTGATAAGGATGCAATTGCATCCCTGTTTGATCCAAATATTCTGGTTGACGTTCGTACTTTTTCTTAAGATCGGTAGTTGGTTTATCCGGTGGTGGTGTGTAACGTTTGGGTGTTCTCTCTTCGTCATCAATAAGTTCGCGTGTTTTAGACTTTTTACCTTTACCTGTTGAGTATTATTATATTGTTAAAAGCAGAAAAAAATATCGCAGTAACACTTTTGAAATTCATAAATATAAAAAGGAAGTATGAAAAAATGTTTACCTTTTTTACCCTTACGAGAGGAACTGCCATCGCAACAATTCGCTGCCCTTAAATCTAAATAATATTCTATAGCTTGTTTTAATCCTGGTATATCTTCGTGTTCATCTTCCCAAGTAGCTTGATCATAGCCTAGTTCTCTCCATTTAACAAGATATATTGCTCGACCGTCTCGTTGAAGTCTGTGGTTAATGACTCGATGAACAACAAGCCATTCAGGGCGTACACCATAGCGATAAAATCGTTCTTCTAAATTATATTCATCTCTATTAGTAGCACCATCTTGTTCTTTCAATCTCTTTACACGAGAGTCACTTTCATCTAATGGCTCTTCTAATTTCGGTGGTTCATCCATATCGTATTTACGCGAGTAATTTCTGAAAATAAAATCTAATAAAACAACTATTTTTTCTTTACAAATCATCTCATTCTTTCAATAATTTAATCATTTATTTATATCAATCATCATTATTTAATTACCTGAACATAAGTGGATGAAAAACATCTAATTGTAATTCTGTGACCCAATCACAATGCCAATAAGACATATCGGCCCACTTTACGAAAAATTCGCGTATTTTACGTTGCTTTGGTGCTGCTTTGCTTGTTGAAGGTTCTTCTAATGGTGTTTCCGGACATTCTTTCCACCTCCACGTTAATATTTTTGCAACTAAAGTTAAAAAGTTAATATATGTATATATATATATACATACACATAAAAAAAAATTATTATTTAATAAGTATAAAGAAATAAGAACAGTTTACCTTTGCCACGCAATGGCGGACAAGAACACCTAGGACATTTCCAGTCACCATCTGGAATTTCTGACAGGGGAGGATTTAAACAATGCGTATGATAAGCACTTGTGCAACTATCACAACACAACAATTCACCTCCATCTTTACACACTCTACAAAATTCCATATGTTCATCGTCATCTTCTGCTGCACCTAATCAATATAATAAACAATTTGTAATATAAATTTGACAGTATACTTGTACAAATGTGATGGGTAGGAAAAGGGATCGGGAGTACAAGGAAGGTACCTGCAATACCTTCTCCTTCACAATGAGGACAACTCCATTTTCCTTCCGGTGTTTCTTCTAATTCAGGTTCTAAACACACCAAATGATATGCTCTTGGGCAGGTATCACATAATATGATTTCTCCACCTTGTTGACACACTTCGCAGTAATCTTGATGATCGGTCTGAGAGAATATAGGAAAAAAAATAGAGAGAGAGAAAAAAAAAAAAGAAAAAAAAATTTTTTTTATAAGCTAAATAAAATGAAATATATCTTGTTTCGTTGTAAATATATAAATTTATAAGCAAAACTACCTGAAGACCTTCTTCACCATCTGGAAATTTAGATGTAGTTTTTGTCTTCTTTTTTTTCTTAGTTTTGTTGCCAATCTTAGTTTTTGCCTTTCTGCGAACTGGAGGTTCTGCCGGTGGTTCCACTTCACCCTCTTCTCCACCTGCTTTCATGTTTCCATCCCCACCAGATCCTTTTTCTGCATTAGCCAGCATTTGTTCGAACTCCATGTCGGAATCGCGATCAGAACCTGCCCCGCTTCCCTCTGCCTCTTCATCCTAATTAAGTAAAAGACACCAATTACACAAGCAACACATAACTCGAATTAATTGCACAACATCACGGAATTGTTGCAATCAATTAAAAATCACATACTGAACTTCCCCTTTTACGTTTTCCAAGTTTTATTTTAAGCGTTGGTACTTTAGATGCTTTTTTGCCTTTTTTAGCCCTAGTTCCCCTAGACTTCCTTTTTCGATCACTATCTTCGTCGTCGTCCTCTTCATCCTCTGCCTCTTGGACCGGACCACTGCGATTTGTTCTTACATTTCTGCTATCGTCATCCACATTTGTAGACGACGCATCTGCATCCGGTTGGGTGTGTGGATTCAGCTCGGAGAAGTCTCGCCACTTGGCCGCTACCAGCATCATCAGTTTGGACATTGGAACCTGTGCATAATGTATGCAGAAACAAATTGTAAAACACTTAGAATTAAAAAAAAAAAAGAAAAAGAAAAAGAAAAAGAAAAAGAAAAAAGAAAAAACGAACAAAAAAAAAAAGAAAGAAAAAAGAAAAAAAAATAATAAGATATTACCTTTCTTTTTTTAAATAATAAAATCACTTACTTTCGGATTTTCCTTTGCTAAAAGTGGTCTAACATGTTGTTGAAACAGTTTGTATGTTGTTAAATTTTGGAAATCTGCATCAGAGTATTCTATCTGCACATCAGTTAAACCAAAGGTGTTGCACACTTCTTCTATTGTTGGCATTCCAGTTGTAGGTTCCTGTCCTTGTGTAACTGAGTCGTTATGACTGGATGATTTCCTCGACGAAGATTTTCTGCTCTTCCTATTGCCCGCGTAATCGCTATCATCTCCTGCTGCATCCCCAACATCTCCACCACCGAAATCACTTTCCTAATATTTTCCAAATAAAACTTATTGCGAGAAAAAACAGATATACATATAAAAATTACTTGTATAATATATACAATAATATTTACATCTCCAGAATCAGACTTTTTCTTTTTCTTCTTTTTCTTCCCTTTTTTATCTTCACTGCGTGCTTTCCGCTTTTTACCTTTCTTTTTCTTTCTTTCTTCTGGTTCATAATCATCGTCTTCTTCCTACAAATAGATACATTTAATGTTTATATATTGAATTTCATAAGTTTATTCAAAATTAAAAAGGAGAAAAAAAATATATATATATACATAAAAAAAAACACTTACTAATATTGGAGATTTCTCTGCATCAGATGAGCCATCTACTTGTTGACTAATATTAGAAACCTGACCTCCAGTTTCATCCAGATCATCTTCTCCTGAACATTTCATATTAATAATATTTCAATAAAACATAACCAAAAAATCAAAATAAAATAAATTTTAATAGTAGACAAAACTGGAGAAATCAATTGAATTTAAATATAAAAAATAAAATTCTAAAGCAATTGATTCATCAAAAGAACTAATGCTTTATTCTACAGGTTATTATTATACATATACATATATATATATATACATTTATATATATATATGTATATATATATATATATATATATATATATATATATATATATATATATATATATATATATATATATATATATATATATATAGTTGTTCCTATATGTATTAAGCAGACAAAATCAATATGTGAATGGTGATTATAAGTTGGGTTTGGCAAAAATGAAAACCACACTTAAACTCTGACAAAATCAATAAAGTATAACAGTATAAGAAATATTATAACATAATAATCCAATAAAATATGAAATATTATGAAATTAAAATAATGATTAAAACGAAAATATGATATTCGAAAAAATTTTTAAACAAATTAAAACATCTCAAAATGTCACAATAACAAATCACAAAACAGAAATGAAAGTTTCCCTCCAAAATAGAAATATTATTATTTATGACAGAAATATATGCGGTAAATCGTCGTTTACTAACCATCCATATTCTAATACCTGAAAGGAACGATTGACGGTTATTAAACCAAATTTAAAACTTATATAAATGCTATTTTTCACTATCTTTATAAACTATTACGATGACTATTTGTCGATGATAAGAAACACGAGAAAAATCGGTTTACGAATGTAACGTATGCATTATATTATGCACAAGTAAGTTTAACAAAAATGTACAAATTATTACAGACTAATCCGCGTTCGGCGAATGCTTTGTGCGAGTGTGCGTCCGCCATTTTCTTTCAAAGGGCATAACGCATACGAAGTATTTATTCATAATCTTATCGTACTCTCGATCGATCCCGTAAGCCTTCCGAAATAATTTTAAAACGTATCTATAGAAAAAAATGATCACGGGTATATTGAAAAGAGGTTAATTGTAAGATTTTTAATATTTTATAATCGCGTACACGAACCGGCTATTATAACAACCCTATAAGTGTGTCAGTCACGAAGTACACACAGCTGCACTAGATACTTCAAAAACCGAAGCGAGCGTCACAAAGTTACTACCTAGAAAAATAATGATGACGATAATGATAATAATAATATTTATAATAATAATAATAATAAAAATAATAATAATAATAAAAAAAAAAAAATAATAATAATAAGAATAATAATAATAATAATAATAATAATAATAATAATAATAATAATAATAATAATAATAATAATCGTAATAAGAATAGTGACAAAATATCACAGACTAACGAGTATTCATTGCGACATATTTTTTATAATTTCACGTTCGCTACTACTGCATAAAACATAATACAAGTAATAATAGTAATAGTAGAACAATAATATAGTAATAACGTGTACTATGACGGAGGAGGAGGAGGAGGAGCAGGAGAAGGAAAAAGAGGGGAAAAGGGATATTAGATGTAATAACAATGGTAGTAAACTGATAATAACACAGATTGAACGAAACAAAACATATATATATATATGTTCGATTCAAAATTCTTCATTCTTTCGCGACAGTCGAATATAAGAAAGTACGAATGATAAGAATTGAAAATTTATTTCTTTGCTGACGCATATATTTATTAATAGTTGCGTCAAAATTATATATGCACACTATTTTTGATTTCGACGATGATTATTGCAAAAGAGTCATTTTATTTTTATGCCAAAAATATAAATGTGTGGATTTCAAATGTAAACAAACAGCTGAGAGAGTAAAAAAGATTTTTTTTTTTTTTAACTAAGCAATACAATAAAAGATATTATTAAAAAAAAAAAAAAAAAAAAAAAAGAAGATTGCAAAAAGGGGAGAAGACGCATCCATGTGATTTTTCGAGGAAGTTTTCCGGCACGCGGTCAAACGCCGATCGCTTTCCGAACGTTGAATCATCATATTCCATGACACTCGATCGTAGGATCGATCAATCCTGGACAAGGCGCGAAATGTTAACGTACTCAATATATAATATCATTTGACAATCGTAAATGTTACAACGAAAGCTTTTCAGAGAGCTTTAAAAAAAAAAGAAAAAAGAAAACAAAATTATTTCCCGACGAAATAGATTCTCGCGCCTTTGAATCGAACAGCGCGATCGGCATTCGAGCAAGAAAGATGAGATAAAAAGAGAAAGAGAGACAGGATAGGTAGGTAGGTAGGTAGGTAGGTAGGTAAGTAAGTAGAAGGTAGGCAGAGAGGAAGAGAGAGAGAAAGAGAAGGAGGGAGGGAGAAGGAAAGAGAGGAGAAGAGAGAAGAGAAGAGAAGAGAAAAAAGAGTGAGACAGGAGAGGAGAAGGAGGGAAGAGAGAGCGAGAGAGAATGAGAGAGACAAGGAGAAAAGAATACTTCGAAATACATGATCGCATATTCGACGAAGGACATAAAAATCTTCTTTCGATGCGTTTTGTTCCGTATTGCCGACTGACTTGATGCGAAACAGAGGGGAGGGGAGAGGGCCCGGGGAAAGAGGGGGGGGGACAAGAAAGAAATGTTTGGAAAAAGAGAGAGAGAGAGAGAGAAAAGGAAAAAAGAAAAAGAAAAGGAAGAAGAGGAAAAGGAAAAAAAGAGGGAAAAGAAAAATCAAAAAGAAAAAAAGAAACAGGAAAAGAAAAAACAACAAGAAGCAATTGACATGGCAGCCATCATACGAAAAGCGCGCGTCCTGCTTAGCCGACGAGGACACGCAACTTTCCGGCGGTTTCGGCGATAGTGTTCTCTTCTTCCGATCACTACTCACCCGCGTAGCTTTCCTCCACCTCCTCGTCCGATGCCATTGTTTAAATTTACGATTTAATTAAGATAGAAGACACTGAGAATATCGTTCTCCTTTAATTGGTATAATATTATAACGTGTAGAAAAACAGCACGGAAATGCGACATCAACGTTCATTCGACGCTCGCTCGCTCCGCGTTCCGACTCGGCGTGCAGTCACTACGCCTTGTACGTGTGCACCCACTGCCCGTGGCTTCTCCCCTCTCGTTCGCGATTCGTCGATTCCTCTCGGTCTCCCCACCACCGCCGATACTATGCTCTATCCTTCCCCTCCCTATGCTCCTTTCTCTCTTTTCTCCCTTCCTCACTCTTTTTCAATCGCGCGCTCCTCCTCTCTCTCTCTCTCTCAAGGCGAAATAGAAGAGAGTGAGAGAGAGAGAGAGAGATAGCACGTTCCTTCCCTTCCCCTTCCCTTCCTATACCCCTCACGTTTCGTACTCGTGCTACGCGAACAGTCAGCAGAGACGCGCGAATACTACGGTCTTTGCTCGCTCTTGCACTTCCCGTTGTTCTTGAAACCCCTCTTCTTCTACTCTTTTGCGACTGCCTCAAAAAACCTTTCTCCTCTCTCTCTCTCCTCTTCTCTGCCTCCCTTCTTTCTTCCCACCCCCTGTCTACTCTTATCCCTCTTCGATGCTTTGTCCACTATCTTATTATCACATTTCACTTTTCGGACAGCTAAATTCATTTTTCTATCATTTTCTTTCATCTCGTTTTTTTTTTTTTTTTTTTTTAATCCGTATTTAAACGTACGACTTCATCGGTTCTTTCTCATAATTCTCTTGAAATTACAGAATTTTTTTAAATCTCTCTCTCTGTCTCTTTCTCTATATATAAAACTTTTCCTACGTTTCCGGAATAGTTAACAAATTTTTTTTTCTTTTTTATAAAATTCTGCTTTTTAAATTACAACGTAATCGTAACTTTTATTTTATATTTACTTACATGTAAAGAGGAGGCACGTTTGAAAAAACATATATACGATACAGAGTAAGGGTATAATTCAGTTTTCTTATTAATTTCAATGTTATGACATCTTTTGAATAAAGGATGTAAATTAAAATTAAGCAGATGTACAATTTGATAAAAAATAAAACATATCTGATACTACAGTCTTAACGTGCCTATATATATAAATATATATGTATATATATATATATATATACATATATATTTATATACATTAATATTTTCATTCTTTATGTAGAAAGTTCTGTCTATAATAAATTTCATATTAGTATAAATAAATGAACAAATAATAATTAGTTATCAAACGAATTTATAGTTTATATTAGTTGAATAGAGAGAAATTTATATTATTCATTTCATTCATTAATAACCAATTTGCAAAAAAAAAAAGCTTTGATCATAATGCAAGCATATTTTGATGTTAAAATACACCAGCAACTATTAATTTTTGAGAACACGGGTGGCTGATATATATATATATAAAGTCTTTTTAATATTGACATATACTATAGATAAAATTAACTGTGTTGTACGAATAAAGTTTCTAAAGAATAAGAACAAAGTTATCACTATTATATACCATGCGTGTATATAATAGTCTTATATATAATAATACCATGTTTGTATCAATACATTTGTATGGCAATTAATGAAAAGAAACATTTCATCCGTAATCTACACTCAGAGCACTTAAGCCCTTTTTCTTGATAGCTTCTGCTACAGCTCGCTCTAAGAAATCTTCTTGTTGATCATTATCACCTATTTTACCAACATCCCAAGTTGACTCATTATAACGTGGTATCTCTACAGGATCATGTAATTTCAAAGAATTTGCTGATGATGCAGCTATGGAATTAGAAAAATCTCCTGTATCTTCCATATGACTGGATGGACAACACGATACATTTGTATAATCATTATTAGTCCAATAGCCAGGTACCCCATTATTATAGAAAGTATCAGATTGAGAAACGAGTTCTGTTGATTGAACCAAACCGTGATTACGAATTGCCATCATTACAGCTGTATTTTCCATATCATTTCCCCTAAATACACGAAATTCTGGATCTTCCACAGAATAGGATTCAGATGGCATGATAAAATTTTCCAGCATTTTATTAATAGTATTGTCTACAAATCCTTTTGCCACTTGGCAGGCTTGCCATCGCCTTAATTTCTCTCGTCTTTCAACTTCTTCATGCTCAACATTTTCTGTCTCTTGTATTGTATGTTTGCTGTTGCATGATGTTTTATCCTGATAATAATATCAATTTGAAAGTTTCATTAACAAAATCAAATTATTTGTTTCATGGTAAAACAACAAGCTGTTCTATATGAATAAAATTATATTTCAAGGTATATATATATATATATATATATATATATATATATCAGGCAATATACACAAACATATATATATATATCAGACTATATATACACGCATTATTGCTTAATATATATATATATATATATGTATGTATATATTAAGCAATTAATTAAAATAATACATACTTAGTCTTGTAACAATGTCGTGTATAAGTCTCTCTAAAGTTTTAATAAATAATTACCGTTTCCCAATAATTTTCATCGACTTTAATGCATCGTGTACGTTGTCGTTTTGGAGGAGCTGGTCTTTCATGATCATCGGTATCTGATTCCTCGACATCTGTCGCCATTTTCTTGATATTTTATGCAACTATATATTTTATTCGAGCGTTCACTTTACAGTTATAAATAAGTAGAATATTTTCAATAAAGAAAGAGATCGATGACTCTGTATTGTGACTTAATCCCTAATAATTCGATCCACTACAGTTCTTATACCATTGCTCGCATTGTAAATTTCACTTTCAATCTGTTGTTCCTTTACACACATTTTATCAAGAATATTTTAATAATCTCCAACAATCCAATTGTGTTTATATCCTGATTATGATCCTCCTAATGCGGAAGTTTAATTATTGATAATGTCAACACATAAGAGGATATGCAATACGAGCAAGGAGGAATGACTTCTGATAGTTTTAAGATGGCGACTATCGTGTAATATATATAGGATTATTGATAAAAGGATAATTAAGAAAAGGAATTTGTCATTAATATACATTTAATATCAAAAATCAATTACTTCGATAAATAATTTAATTAAACTTACGTGATAAAATAATACTTTACTTAAAAGAGTAAACTCTGATTGGATCGATCTCTCGACGATGACGAAATCGTATTTCAAAATGGCGTAAACATGTGTTCATGAAGATCAAAGGACGTTTGACGTTTGGTCCGTCAAGCAAGACGTTTTTCTAATTTATTATTAGGAAATTTATATTGAAACTTCGTCAGAATATTCCGGTTAATATGGCAACGTGTGGTGAATATATTCGTAGTCAATTTCCAACGATAGACGATGATTTATACCAATATGTAGAAGGTACATTTTTACTAATTAACCTAAGAAAAAAAATGTGTCTTCAAAAGTTCATAATAATGTAATTCAAACAATATAATTAATTTTGTTCGTATAGGTATTTTAGATAGTTCCAAAGATGATTTTGAAGATGGCGATGAGATTTATGAGGCTATCGGGGAAGTTTTACATGAAGTAGCTGATAAATCAGAAAACGAGGTTAGGTCTGTAAAACTCGTATTTACACTCACATATAATCATTTTTTATAGTCATAAATTTATAAATCTGTGTTTACAAACATTCTTTATAGGTTACTAGTCACTTATTTTCTAATTTTTTCTGATTGTCATATTTATTTAAAAATTTTTTTTTTACGAATTGCCATTGTAATTCTTATGAGGAAGATTTTAAACATAGATGCCCGACAATTCGTTTCTAATATGATTCTTGGAAATATAATAATTTATGATGTGATAGAAGCAAACTATGCGGTATGCATTATATATAAGCAGTATGGAATGATTATTAGTAATAAGATTAAATTTGATATATAAATATATTTTGATTATACACAAACAAATTTGCATTATGAAATATGTTCGCTTGAGAAATATTAAGTATTTTTTGTTTTGTTTTTTTTTTTTAATACAGAGAAATATGTGTGAAATTACTAGAAATGTTAAAAGGTAATACCGAAGAAGGACAAGTTGAAAGGAGAAAAAATGGTGTAAATAAAGTATTAAATGCTCCTGTTCATCTAGGAGCAATGGCTGCTACTTTGGAAGCACAAGTAGAACAAATTAAAAGTATATGGGTGACAACAAGGGACGATGCTATGGTAATTAATTATTTAATAATTTTTATTATAATTGGAATATCAATCAATTAATATGATTTTTATGATAGAAAGTGGATGCTAAAAAATTAGAAAAAGCAGAGGCTAAATTACAACAGAAACAAGAAAAAAGAGTTATAAATGAATTGGGTATAGCAGGCCGTACAAACAACATAAACCAAGCTACAGAATCTGCAAGTGCCAGTCAAATGACAAGTAAAAAAGATAGTAGAATGGAAACCAAAGGTGGAGTAAATAAGACACAAGATATCAGAATAGAAAACTTTGATGTTGCATACGGAGATAGAGTATTATTACAAGGTGCCGATTTAACTCTTGCATTTGGTAGACGCTATGGTTTAATTGGTAGAAATGGTCTGGGTAAGACCACATTGCTTAGAATGATATCCAGGTAATGATAAGTGATATTAATTTTTATTATTAATCTATTAACAATAAATTATTATTAATTTTTAATTATTATTAATTTAGTAAACAGCTTAGAATACCATCTCATGTACGAGTTCTACATGTAGAGCAAGAGGTAGCCGGTGATGATACATCGGCTCTCGAGTCTGTACTAGGATGTGATCAAGAAAGAAGTACTCTGTTAAGTCGAGAAACGGAATTACAAGCTGCAATAGAAAAAGATGGGGGTAAGACAAGTGATGCATTAGGAGAAGAATTAGCTCGAATATACGAAGCTATGCAGTTGGCTGAAGTCGATAAAGCACCAGCTAAAGCAAGTGCAATATTATCTGGACTTGGATTTTCTGTTGAAAGGCAATCTTGGCCTACCAAAGCTTTTTCTGGTGGTTGGAGGATGAGACTTGCTCTTGCAAGAGCACTTTTTTCTAGACCAGATCTTTTGTTACTTGATGAACCGACAAACATGCTTGATATCAAAGCTATACTTTGGCTTGAGAAATATTTACAATCCTGGCCAACGACTCTACTTGTTGTTTCTCACGACAGAAACTTTTTGGATACTGTATGCATTTTTACTATGTATTTGTTTCGATTTTGTTTTTCTTTTTTATTTATCGTGTATATGTATAATAGGTACCTACGGATATTTTATATTTACGAGGTCAAAAAATAGAGGCATATCGTGGTAATTATGAACAATTTTCCAAAACTAAAGGCGAACGCGAACGAAATCAACAAAGAGAATATGAAGCTCAACAAGCTAAAAGAGCCCACGTGCAAGAATTCATTGATCGCTTTCGTTATAATGCCAACCGTGCCTCTAGTGTACAAAGTAAAATAAAAATGTTGGAGAAATTGTAAGTTCTTTGAAACATAATGATCAATGACATAGTTTTATAATTTGGATCTGTTTCATAAACATATTTTTTTTTTCTTCTTTTATTTTATTTTATAGACCAGAATTAAAACCCATGGAAAAGGAAGGAGAAGTAACATTACGATTCCCTGACGTTGAACCATTAAGTCCTCCAATACTTCAGTTGAATGAAGTTTCATTTCGTTATGAAACTGGAAACGATAATTCATACGTCTTTACTGGTGTAAATTTAACGGCAAGCTTACAATCTCGTATTTGTATTGTGGGTGAAAATGGTGCGGGTAAAACCACGTTATTAAAAATAATAACAAATGCTTTAAGTCCAACACGAGGCACAGTGCACGTGCATCGTAACTTGAAATTTGGATATTTTAGTCAACATCACGTTGATCAATTAGATATGCGTGTATGTCCTGTCGAATTATTGCAAAATCATTTTCCAGGTATGTGACATAGGATTTGTCGTATAGTATGTTTTTATTTTTATCTCGCATTAATAATTCATTTTTTTTTTTTTTTTTTTTTTTTTTTTTTCTTTTTCTTTTTAGGTAAACCAATCGAGGAGTACAGACGAATGCTTGGTAGTTTTGGGATAAGTGGTGATTTAGCATTGCAAACGATCAATTCGTTATCAGGAGGCCAAAAATCAAGGGTAGCTTTTGCTTTAATGTGTGCAGCAATGCCAAATTTCTTAGTACTCGACGAACCTACGAATCATTTGGATATAGAATCAATCGAGGCATTAGGAAAAGCACTCAATAGCTGTCAAGTAAGATTTTTATATATAATTCCATTATGATTATTAAATGATTTATTATTGCGATATTTGTGTATACGATTTATTATATTATTCTTTGTTATTTATTTATTTATTTTTTTTTCTCTAGGCGGGTGTTATTTTAGTGTCGCACGACGAACGATTAATACGTATGGTTTGTACAGAGTTATGGGTCTGTGGCGAAGGATCAGTTCGGTGTATTGAAGGAGGCTTCGATGAATATCGTAGGATTATTGAAAGAGAGCTTGAAGTATAAAAAATATGATTTTGTTTATATGTTTTAATCTTACAAATTACTTATGCTACCTTGTATTAAATAATGCAATGTTATGAAAATTTTAGAAAATAATCGCGTTAATTAAATTCGTATACAATGCCATTTAATATCGTCCCCTCCCCCTTCGCCCTATATATAATTTATTTTTATTTAATCCACAATTCAGTACTTCCAATTTATTTATTCTTTACACATTATGGGTTCCTTATAGTTCATCGAATTGCGAAGATATGTTATATTTCTTTCTATAATAAAATTGAATAAATTAAATATATTGTTACATATATATATGTATATATATATACATATCATATATACATATATACATATATACAGATACACAACACAATACAGTCTTTAACTTCCATGCTTGTGTTGAATTTCTCAAAATATATTTTACAACATTATTCAAATTATTAATATTTTTTTTTTCTTTTTCAATACTTAATATACGATCATTATTGAATACATTTGAATTTTTTTTGTTTTTTTTTATTTTTTTTTTTTTATGTTTAATATGAGTTTTATTATCATATTAGATTCTAGTCATCCTTTATATTACTTTAATGAAGATCTCCGAGAGAAGAGTTTCCTAGTTAAAAAAATATTTTTCTTTATAATTCATAATAAATATCAGTTTTGAATATAACTAAGATATTTCTCAGTTTAATTTTACCCCTGATTATACTTACATATTGGAAATCGTTTGCTATGAAAATGTACATATGAAATAATGGATTATGAGAAACTATTGATAGAAATAAAAATATGTAACATTTTATATTTTTTAAATAATGTTACAACATAATGCATGTATATATGAACTTTTTAACAATTAGGTTGCATTAATACTTATTGTTGCAATTGTTTTCCAACATTATTTAACAAGTTTATGATCTCATGTTAGTTTTAACTTAAATATACCTATATTAATCATAGATATAATATGAAATTTTTTTGTGCATTGAAATTTTTACGAAAGAATGTCTGACATATAATAAAGGATTAAAACTGAAACATAGAAAAATTGAAAGTCTGGCAGTATTAAATATTAGGTAAAAGCATTATAAACAGATTTATTACAGAGCAGAGTATCATTGCACTTTAGAAGGAAATTTTATATTTTCAATTACTATGTAATAACTCCTCAGATTTTTTTTTGTTAAATTTAATTATAATTACAACTCTAAATAGACCTTCTCAATACACTTTCAATAACAGTAACTTAGATTCTCTGCAAACACAATTTTTCTATGTATTCACACATTATTATTTTGTTAATGTGTAAAACAATGTTAAATGCTGATCTTTTTTCATAAACAAAATGAGATAACTTAGGTAACTAAAAGTTTTTAACATGCCACGTTGATTGCATTGTATTACCACTGTTACTAGACGAAACACTTAAGGGAAGTATTGTATTTGGATTAGATGTTTGTTGAGGCGGTGCTGGAGCCTGTTGCTTTGCAGCTGTAATTTTTTAATCATTTTTATTATATCTTTAATATACTTATTAATTTCATACATATACTTTTCTTATATAAAGCTATACCAATTTACATAGATAGAGTTATATACATGCAGCATGCAATTAAACATGAAAATTATAGCAATTATTTACAGAATTTATATTAAATTCATTATATTTAAATAACGTGCTATGAAATGTTTATTAATGGGTTAACTTAAGAGATTTTCGATTTATTAATGTGGACATATGAAATTTATTTTTATTAAAAATACAATATGATATGTATGTATAAAAAAAAGTGAGTGAGAAATGAATGATTTTGTGATATTTTTTATCACGAAAAAAGTTTAAAATGATGACTTTTTATAATAATAAATTGATTGTTTATTATTATAAAAATATACAAAATATATTTTTATAATAATAAATTGATGAATAATGTTATGGTGAATTTGATTTATCCAGATTATTGCAGATGAAAACCCTATAACCCTTTTCCGATAAATGAATAATTGTACTAGCATTACATTCATTTTTAGAACAGTTGGCACAGTTACAATAAATCAAACTATAACAGTACCTATTATTAAACCAAACCAGCTCGAATACATGCGATCATCAATTGTATCAAATGACTCTTAAATAAATCATTAGCTATAATGTGATAGGATGCAAGATAGTCCTTGATTAGTGAATTGATTATTCTTTTTAAAAAGTTAGATAAAAAATTGACAAATATATGTATAAGTACATGCTTAGAGTCATTGAATAAAAACTAAGCTATTGTTGTAAATAAATAAAAGAGAAATTGTGTATTATTAGTGAGAAATCTATTAATCAAAAATAATTTATAAGGACTATCCATGAATCAGTATGAAAGCATATATATATATATATATATATATATATATATATATATATATGCACATCAAACAAATATCTCAGATATCTGCTGTTTAACATTAAATTTCTTGAGCGTATTAAATTTATTTTTACTTTTTTTCTTACCATTTCTACTGCTGTAGATCTTTGTAAATCCTCTAAAAGCTTCTGGTGGTGGAAAATTCGAAACAGAATGAAACATTTCTGCAAATCTTATCTCCAAATCAAGATTAGAATTTGTAGCTTGTCCATTTCTCATCGACGAGCCTCTCGTAGGAGGTGTTGGTGGTGGAGGTGGAGGTGCAGCCAATCTTTGGTGAGTTGGAGGACGATGCGGAAGAGGTGGAGGTGGCGGAGGAATGCAGGGGGCTGTAACCGTAACTCTGGAAGGTGGTGGTGGTGCTGCTCTTGTTATCATCATTGAAGATGTCGCTCTGGATATTGGAGGAGATGGCGGTCTAGCAATAGGAGGTCTAAGAACACGATTCGTGGGTCTTGATTGAGGTTCATTTAAGCAATCCTGCGATTGATGAAGGGATGGTGGTGTTGGGGCAAGAACTGGTGGAGACCTGGGTAACCTCATGCTTTGTGCTCTTGAGACACTCCCAGAACTTGTTAAACTTAATTTCTTAGGAGGTGGCGATGGTTTCTGAGGAGCTGTGGATGGTGGTGGTGGTTTAGGCGCGAGTGTTGGTTTGCCAAAGCCTTTATGTCCATCTGTATTAGAATTTGCTGAATCTGCTCCACTTGATACCTGTATAATAATAATAATAATAATAATAATAATAATAATAATAATAATAATAATAATAACAATAATAATTAATAATAATAAAATGTTGTTCCATTGGAAATAACATCAACATTATACACATATATTATATAACTAATCAGAAATGAATATATTTCTCTTACTTGAGGAAATACTTGAGGTTTTTGTGTAGCTGGAGGTGGAATTGGAGGAGGCCCTCGTTTAACATTTTGATTCAAATTACCAGATGAATTAGAGAAATTACTGTTATTGATAGTAGTATGCGAATCTTTTTCAATTGTGTTTCCTCTAAGACCCGTTGGCTTTAACTTTGGCATACCACTTGAAAATAATCCACCTAGGCCTATTGGTCCACTATTGTTATTATTAGCAATACTACTACTGAATGTATTAGGGCCATTGTTACCACTACTGCCGGAAGTTATAGAAGTTGAATCACCTTTGACTTTACCTATAGGTAAAAATCAATATTTAATACTTTGATTTGTTAAATGTATATCTATTTAATTTCATAAAGAATTATATGAATTAATATAAATGAAGCATCTTTGAGTCAAGGCATACCACTTATAGCTGGTGCGCTTTTATCTACCGTAACTGTCTTCCTTAGAGCTTTTCCTTCTCTAATTGATTGTAACAACAAACTCCTATCTTGTTCACCTGACACAGGAGGAGGCGCGGTAAAAGCAGGAGGTAGTGGCGGTGGTGCCGGCATTTTTATTTCTTTTTTACTATACATCAACAACAGTAAATAATTATATACATTTTTTCTTTCTCTTTCTTTTTTTTTTTTCTTTTTTCTTCTATTATTTTCTCACATAAGATAAAAAGACATTTTGGAAAATTGGAAAGAAAGAATACAAGGATGAAGAAAATATATTCCATTGGCGATATATATTTATTTTTAAATAAAAGAATTAATTTCTTAATATAAAACCAATGAAAACGGCAACGGCTCTGTTATAAATTTCTAATTATAAATTTAATGGGCGTCTATTATATTGTGAAAAGTTAGAAAATTAGGTTACAGTTGTTATCTTCTTAAAGGATAAAATATTCCATACAATTTCAATCGAATTATAATCACATAAAAATATGCGAATACGGGTGGAGGGGAAGTGTGAATAACACTATGATAAATTTATTTACCTAAAACGGAACACTCGTTTCTGTGATGTCAAACATGCCTTGATAATCCATAAAACGCCTGTACACTTTTAACGTGTATTACTACGTTATATTCCTTTGAGTACACATCAATTATACTCGTGATATTGTCGATGTTTCTAACATCAACTAGAATTATAATGACAAGGAGGAATAAAAATTGACATTTGGATAAAAATCTTTCATCCAGTATGATATACTATATGTTGGCAGAAAAAGTTCAACTTCCGAATGTCGAGTATCTTGATACGAGTGGCGATTGTTACGACCTGGCGATTGGTCTCGATAAACTTATGAATCAACTGGAATCGGCCATATATACGATCCAATTACGATGCGACGATAAAAAATCTTTGAGATGATTGGACGTTTTCTAACCTTAACAATACAGTATTATCCAATCACGTGCAATTACAAACTGTCGCGTCATGGCGATAACCCTTGAGTGATTAGTATACAGTGGGAGTGGCAAATTGAAATGGAATAAAAATATTATTAAATAGTATTAGAGCCAACGTAAAATGTTTTTCAATTTTTCTATTATTAATCATAACAAACAAAGCAATTATATTTTTTATTTTCAAATAGATATACTTATACGTAACATAAATTTTATTATACATAAAAAAAAAAAAAGAAAATAGACTACAAAAAATCGATCTAATTGCTCTATAATCCCAACAATATCAATCTTTTTATTTAAAGTTGTTTTCATTCATAAAAAATAGATAAAAGATAATAGAAAATTGTCTTCATAACTCATACACACACACACACACACACACATATATATATATATATACTTATACATATATATATATATACAAACATATATCATACACTTTATATAAAATTAGTTTTAATAATAGCAATTAATTCATAAATATTGAAAAACTTAATTGTATCAAATTATTCTTAAATTATTATCATAATAATTGGAATATGAGACAGATAATATTTGATCCGTTTTTTCTTCGTAATTTTTTGATCAACTCACATTATTCCGAATTGATTCATGAAATTTTTGAAAAGTCTTGGCGTTATCAAACAATTTTTATAAACTCTTGTACAATCACGATTATCATCACGACCTATCGAAATCGCATCTTGTATAAGTGTCCCATTTGTCGCATCTTTGAACCATCTATGACTACAATGATAAGATAATAAGAATAATATGTAACTAATACCAATACCATTTACTAAACAACATTTAAAAGAATGATTTTAATCAAAATGATACCTGGATAAACCATCGATAATTTTTTCTGTACTCGTAGGATTATCTGCACGACTGGCGGCCGATACGATCGAACAAACAATATGTTGCATACAAGGAGCTATATAATTATTGGAAAAAATTATTTCATTAATTGTATTACCCATTGTTGACCATTCCATTCCCTCGTCCGTTCCTGAAAATATAAAAACATTATTATAATATATTATTTTTAATCATTGTTATATATGATAAAAAAAAAAAATGTATGATCAACCAACGATAATGCGATTGCGATGACGGTGTAATTGGTTTTGAAAATAGTGGTGCAATTAAAGAAGAAATTCCTGTCACCAATCCAGCGATTGTTAATGCTTTTGTATTAACACTGAGAAGCGTTGGCGAATGTTCGTTCTCTTCATTTTTATACAGTAATGGAATAGAAATAAAAGGTATTGATACGTCCCAACTGATCTAAGAAAATTTCAATAGTCAAAAATAAAATTAAAATTTTTTTTATATAATATGAAATAATCGACTTTTTTTTTCTAGCCAACTTACATCGATATTTCCTTCTTCGGAATCGAACGAAATAAATCGTGGTTTCGAATGACCATAAAATGGATTTTTCATTTTGGAAGTTTTTCCTTTATCGAATCCAGTAGATATATAATCGGCTGTTGTTAATTGTATAATAAGAAACACAAGTAAGAAGGTCACGTTCATTTTTGAAAAACTTTCGTATATCGTATGTTCCTAATAAAAACACATGGATTAATTAAAGAAAAACTTTTTGATTATATTGTTAAATAAATTTCCATGACATAATGATAATAGAGAATATTTTCACTTTCAAAGAATTATTATTAGAATAGATACGGATAAACTATAATCACATACAATAATCACATTCACTTCACGTTTATAAACATATTTAAAAAAAAAATGTATTACAACGAAGGAAAAAAAACAAAAAAAAAAAAAAAACAAGGAAATAACGAAGAAAAGATAAACTAATTGTAAATTTTTAACGAATATTATAATAATAAATGTGTATTCTTAGCTTACTTTTATCAAACACGATGGCATTGATGGACAGTTTCTTACAAAGTCGAGTTCTAGCTAGCTAGCAGACTATGTATAATGCCTAGCCCACCCCTTCGACGAACAGGAAATTCCTTTTCTCGAATAGAATTAACGAGCCTAAAGGAAGAACGATAGACTAAATTGTACCAGGGAAATGGACATTAGCAATTATTATATCTTATTATTTATCACTTAAAATTATATGTTACTTATAAAAAAAAAAAAAAATTTTACATGTGCATAAATACATTTCTCTCCGCTAATTATCATTTTTATTTTAAATAGAGTAAACATATGTACTTATATCGAAATTATTAACAATTGCTATACTATTATTTTCACTTGGATAGAAAGAAAAATAAAAAGGTCTCCTTACGTGAAAGAGACGAATTGTCCAATTACGCACGTACACTGCACATGTCGTGCCTTTCGCGTAACTTTCGCAAATTTTCCTAAGCAACGTCCAGAACGAATTCCATTCTGCAAAGACAAATGTACATATATAGAATCTATGAAATGTTTACGCTCATTTCTTTTCACTGTCGTTAATATTGCTCCAAAGTATGTACATCCACTTTCTCGCTTTAGAATTGTTTACCTTGAAACGATATCTAAAATTAAGACTTATCAACGATAATAAAATTATAGACATTTTCCTGTTACCTTATGTATATCATATTTATTAAAATATTTATACAATCGAATAATCGAATGTAATTATTATATTAATATCTTATAGCTGATGATAAAAAAGAAAAAAAAAAAAAAGAGAGAAGAAAAAAAACTATAAATAAAACACAATTTAAAATACATAGACTATATACATGGTATATTTTTAGAATAAGACTGAAACTGAAAAATCAGTTTGACACGTTAATAGTCGAACAATTAATGTTGCAAAAGACAAATTATTTCAGCTTCGAAATAATTGTGAGTACTCACAATTTCGGTAAGAGTGACCTGCAATAATAACAATGCTAGAGGAGAGTGCTTTCGGTGACAAAAGATATATACCTATAGAATGTATTCTTACTTACTAAAAGAATGACGCGAGAAGGTAGTAGAACGTCACGCATCGTGATAATATCACATGGAAATCTAACAATGAAAGCGAAACCGTACTGCAATTATGTCGACGATTTGTCATATCCACAAAGGGGTGGTACAGAACTATATATGTCAGAAACAGAGTCTTATTTTCACAGTTTCTAGTGAAAGCATTCCCGTATGGACATCTGCTAAGAGACGAATTACTTTTTTAATTTACTTTGTGAATGAATTATTTCAGATCATTAACCCTCAAGGTAAACTTCAAATAAAAATCAATTTATTAATAAGATAATATTATAATAATTAAATGTACGCGCGTACGTAATTTTATGTTTATTATTAC
Source organism: Vespa mandarinia (assembly GCF_050613455.1). Taxonomy (NCBI): domain Eukaryota; kingdom Metazoa; phylum Arthropoda; class Insecta; order Hymenoptera; family Vespidae; genus Vespa; species Vespa mandarinia. The sequence continues at coordinate 7,648,527 of NC_140816.1, read as the reverse complement.
AATTTGTAATTAAAATTGGAATAAAATAAAAATCTAAGAAAAAGAAACTTATACTCACGTGTTTCTTTTAATTATTATCATTTTTCTTTTTCTTTTTTTACAGATGTCACAAGATAATTTAAATAATATCATAGTGGCCTTCATATTTTTGGCGGTCCATGCGAATTGTATTCCCAAATATGACGACAGAGGGTAAGAGATAATAAGAAAATATTAATTATTATAATATTACAGTTCACGAAATAATTCCTTAATTGTTTATTTAATTCATATAGTTTTATACCAAGTTCGATAGCTTACATGGAAAAAATTGGTAAGGCACAGGATCAAGTGGCAATGCCATCCCAAGCCGAAATTCGGACTGATACATCAATGAAACATGAGGAAACTACGATCAATGATATCTCGGATCGTAATCAAGAAGCACGCTTTGGTTTCACTAATATTGGAAGTTCTGGTTCTGTAAGTATAAAATTTGTATAGACCATTTGGTTCTTTTTTAACGATTTTAAACTCCAAATAAATATCATGTCAATCCCTTATAGATATTTAGATTAAAATATCTATCGAACTATTTATACTCATAGGGTTACGCTATATCACCTTATGCTCCAGCAAAAATAGATTTGGGTGGACTTCTCTTAGGTGCTATTATAGGAGTCGGTTCCATTCTCATCATTCCAAAATTATTATACGTTCTATCGGGTACCTACGGAAATTATGCGAGAAGTAAGTATTATTAAAATTCAAATGTAACATTTATACCTATGGTATAAATGCAAAAATATATAAGCATCCGTCGAAACAAGTCCATATTAGAAATTAGAATGTATTTTATAATGATTAAAAAAAAAAAAAAAAAAAAAAAAAAAGAAGGAAAAAAAAGAATTCTTTACAGGCGAAGAAAATGGTTTTGCACAATCGATGACAAAATTGGACGACGCATTGGCTCGTCACGGTATAGATACAACATCTTGTATGCAACGAGCTGTTTGTACTTATTCTCAACAAGCTGCTGCAGCTGTAAAAGTAGCCGACGAGGAGAACGAAGATGAAAAGATATCTTCTTTCGATAGAATGATAGATGCGATAACTACCAATCAAGTTTTTCGAACAGCCATGCAAGGGACGGCGATACAAGAGGCAGTAGAAGCAGGTCATTCTGGTAAAAATTGTTCATATTCTTATCCCCATTGTGGTTTCTCTTTGGAAACAATGCTATCGCTCTTATCAAACATTATAACGGCTATATCGACGGCGAATACACGAGCTGCGTCGTCTACAACATCTCCGTTACTATAACTATCTTATCATTAGTTAAATAAATATAATATCTTTATTTCTTAAGCTTATTTGTATTTGCAACGTCGAAGAGGAAGAAGAAGAAAAAAAAGAAAAAAAAAAAAGAAAAAAAAAGAAAAAAAAAAAAAGAAAAAAGAAAAGAAGAAACAACATATTTATTTTAGTTTTCTCGACTCTATCGATTAATCTCAATCCAAGTTTTTATTTTCCTTTTATCATGTGTATATATATATATATATATTTATATACATATATACATATAGAGAAATTGTATACATATAGTAAAGACGAAATATTTTCCTGCCATGATATCGTATAAAGAATTATAACTCTTCTCGTGCATTGATTTGTGCACTATAAATACTCCCTTTTTCTTTGGACATGAAAAAACTCAATATCATTCGGACAAGAAAAATAGAGTCGACTAGAGAATTTATGAATTTGAGAAATACATATTAAAAATACATATTATACATGATTCGTGATATATATGTGTATATATATATACACATATATATTTTTTTCTTTGTAAATTCTTAGCTATCTATACTATATTCATGATATTGACTTATGAATGTACATATAGAATGCATTATGTATGTGTACATTTGACAAAAAGTATATGCGCGTCTATACATATATAATGTTATTATAATAAATAATATGTGTACGTGCGAGGTTTTGATTCCTACATGATGCAAATTAAATCTCTATTTTACACACACACATATATATATATATATATATATATATATATATATATATAAATGATACATAGGATTGTATAAATCGTTATAAATATCTCAATAGAAAATGAAAACTTCCAATGTACAATTACAATTTGAACGTACCTTAAAGACTTTCATTTAAAATTCTAAATTACAATAATTCTATCTATCAACGAAAGAAACAATTTATATTCAATTTTTCTAAGAATGTCGTCTTAATAATATAACATAATAAAATACTTAATAATATATAATAATATTCTTATTTTTTGTTCTTTTCTTTTTGTTTTGTTTTGTCTTTTTTTTGTTTTTAATTACATTTATTCTTTGTCATCGTTTTAATTGAAACTGATAAGATTTTTCTTTTTTTTATTTTTTTTTTGTTCGCATCGAAATGCTAATATGCTAAATAATACTGTTAAGAAAATTACTCTTTTTTATATTATATATTATTGCATTTGTAACATATCTTTTGAATTTCTTCTAGATAAATTTATACGTTGTATATTTATAAACTATTTTTTATATATTCTTCTTACCTGGAAAAATTTAGCGTAATAGTAATTTTATAAGAATAACACTTTTTTCCTTCATAATAATTAAGGTAATATACAATCGTCTATATATATATATATAAAAAAAAAATAAAAAAAAAAAAGATATTTCATACGATAATATGTACGAGTATGTCCGTAATTATCATTTATGCTCCCTGAATTCGCTATAATCCTACTACGCAACATATTTACTTCATGTAATGTCTTTTTGGTAATAAAAGCATAACTGCAACAGCCACACAAATATGCCATAAACTATGGACAATGTGATAATTACTACGTGTTTGTAAAAAGGCGTAACAAACAAGACCCAAAGAGACTATCAGAAGGCCCGCCGGAAAGAAGATGGTTCTGTTAATGAAAAAGAGAGAGAAAAAAAAAAGAAAAGTAAAATCATTTTTATACTTAGAAAATTAATAATAATTGTAAATAATATTTTATATAAATTGAATAAAACAATGTTGTATTGTAAAAGTTATTAAAAAAATGATTTGTACAAACCTGTACACGCGCGAAGGATATCGGACAGTTTTCCTTCTTTTACATCTAAGTCCCCAAGAAACTCCAATCAAAGAGGATCCAGTAATGGCGGGTAAAAGGAATACCCAGAGAGCCGTACGATCCATTTCTGAGCTCATAGCAAGAACAATAGCACCCATGATCTGGAAAAATGCTGTAAGCTTTGGTCCAAAGGAGGCCATGGCTACCAATGTAACCCAAATCGAAAGAAGAGCGTTGAAGAAATCACAAAATTGTAATACGCTCAATCGCATTATACAAATACTATAGACGTTCTCTCCGGCTTCGCAAGCATGATAAAATGTCGAAAAGAACATAACGGCGGTGTAAACGATTGCTTCTGTAAAATATTCTCGACGTATCGCCAGATATATCGAACCAATAAAAGCAAGATTACTGATGGTTAACATTAACAAACGTACGAGTATGTCTTTATTACCGAGAACGTAAGTTCCGTCAGCGCAATCAAAACCACGATATCCTTCTGTACAGTAACACGCTGAAAAAACGAAACCACCGCTCATATAGTGCATACATTTGCCATGTGAATTACAACGTCCTTCGATGCAAGGCGACGATGATATACTGCTCTCTATTTCAACAGAACACGGTTTCATACATTCGCATTCTTTACAGATGGTACCGTTCAAACAATTCTCAGCGCAATTACATTTTCCATCGATGCAAAATGATTTTAAACTGACGTACCACCTTCCAGGTTCGGGAAATGGTATATGAACCAAACCAGGACCTGTCTCGTTCACGTATATATCTGCACCGGTTACGTTCCATGCCCGTATGCAACTTCCACCGGCTGTGATATTTGAGTAATATCCTGAATAAACATTAATTATTTATACATCCGTATATTGTTAATTATTCAATAGCAAACACAAAAGCGTAAGAATAAAAGAACTTTTAATGGATTATGCATTATGGCAAATATTATCGTTTCAATAATAATTATCCGATCCATATCAAATGTCTTTCAAAGATTATAATTTACAAATATTAATATAATAACAAATCAGAAGAAAACAATTCACATTTGTTATGGATCTTAATCTGTCAAAGATTAAAGTATATATGAGATATAATCGATCTTATTTCAGAGACAAAAAAAAAGAAAGAAAGAAAGAAAGAAAAGAAAAAAAAATAAATAAAATGAAATACAATCAATTATGCAAAAGCTTATATAAATAGGACTGACCCAAGGTAATGCAAGCTACGATGAAAATATTCTTTTGATCCTTTTTATCCACGTTGAGCATTTTTATACCCACTGTCACTGTACCACCAACATCGTAAACACGGGCAATCTCGAAGTCAAGGACGGTAATACCATCGCTTGTGAGATTGAAAGGCATAGATTTCGTATCATTTTCACCACGATGTTCATAATCGAATACAAAGAATTCCGGCAATGATTTTCGTATCAAACTTATGCTTTTAACTTGATTGAAATCAATGAATGAAGAAGTATTGTTTTCAAAACGTAAAGATATTTTCGACATATTTCCGGATATTAAACGTAGCGTAATGTAATGTAATGATCTTGAATAAGGTTTGAAGGACAACAAGACATCAGTGTCATTAACGATCGTCCCTATAAGATGTTCCTGTGCAACAACATGAATTGCAAATTTACAATTGTTTTCATATGATTGATTCAATGCAAGTACCACGTTTAATAAATCATCTGGCATAAAAATGTGGCCGACAAAAGTATTTTTACTTCTGTTTAATTCGATTTCATATTCGTTATTAAAATCTATTAAGGATACCATAGATGGCATCTCTATTAACAACTCAGCATCGAGTACGGTATCACATGATGCACCGAGACCTAAATAAATATAATTTAATAATCATTGATAATTAAATTGAATATATGAGTGTGTATGTATGTATGTATGTATGTATGTATGTATGTATGTATGTATGTATGTATATATATATGTATGAGAAAGGTAATAATAATAATATTCACCTTGTTGCTTGATCTTGTCGCTATTAGGATCGGTCCAAGATCGAAAAGCTATTACATACCAGTCACCTGGTATTGGAGAATCGATATTGATCATATGTTCGTCACCATTGCTTTGCATATTTAAAGGATAGTATTTGCGTCTTCGTTTTATAAGTTTTGCCTCGATAATCGATCCATCTGGACTAACTAATGGTAGACTACCGGATTTCAAGTACAATGAAACATATCTCGGAGAACATTTACCTATTCCGCCGGTTTTTTCTTCTTTTATTGTAAATCTAATAAAAAAACAATAAGACATAATAGGTATATATATATATGTATATATATATGTGTATATATAAATATACATACATACTTTATATTAAATAATATTTATTTTTAGACAATGCATTTTAATGATATATAAATATTCAATTTAATTATATAAAGATTTTATATATAATAGAGTTTTATAAAAATAAGTAAGAATATAACTCATCTTCAAAAAGAAATAAAAAAAAAAAAAAAAACAAAATATATATATATATAAATTAATAGGGAATGAAATCTTACTTGAATCCCGCGGTAATCGTATACTCTGGTACATCGAAATGAATAATCGAAATATGCCGATAAGCATAGTAATCGTCCAATATGTTGGACGGTCGTAAAGCTATTCTCTTTAATTTGATACATGATCTTTCTTGTATCGTAAAACTCCATATTAATAGAACGATTAAATACAATGGCATATTTTAACTCTTCACATACATCACTTAACAATAGGGTTGATCATAATACGATAAGAAATCCGCATCGATCATCAAAGAGATTTTCCTTTTTTCTTTTGAAGTTTTGATATCAAGTTTCTGAAAAAAAAAACAGGGGAAAAGAAAAAAAGAAAAGAAAAAAAGAAAAGAAAAAAAGATAAATTCGTCTTCTTCTAATCAATTTAACTTGAGCCATGAAAAGGAAAAATGAAAAAAGAAGATAATATTAATTAAATCGATAAGAAAATACAAATGTAACTATGAATTTTAAAGTATTTTATGTACAAACATAACATATCGTAGGTAATCTTCAATCGATACATGTGAATTCACATTAAGTAATATTAAAATTTTATATTGAGAATTCGTGAGTAGATAAAGCCTTATCTTCTTGTATATCATATCTTCTATATCAACGCGATAGAACTTATGTTCTCTTGTAACGATAAGTGTTAGTATGTAAAAAGTGATATTATTGCGAAAAATTTTGAGAGAAAAAAAATAATTTTTTCGACTTTGTTTGAAGCCACTTTTACTATCGTTTATATTACATAAGTAAATTGATTACTAATAACGAGCCAAAAAAAAAAAAAAAAGAAGAAAAAGACATACTCCCATTTAGTTATTTAAATAATATAATCTCAACAAAATCTGATTGTGAAAAGAAGAAAAGAAAAGAAAAGAAAGAAAAAAAAAACAAAAGAAAATGAATGAAACTCTTACAATAAAGTAATATAATTCCTTACGTACGTTCGGTGTAAGTTCTCTACCTTGTAACTCTATGACTTGATACTGAATGAGATGAATATGTAGTTCAGTTTGATACGAAGAACGCGTCGCGAAAGAATTCTTAATCATAATATATGTAGTTTAACTTGAAAATTACATACATCCAATGTGCCTGCACTTATACACACACATGCACGCACGTGCGCACACACACACACACACACACACATAAACTATAAAACCGTTCTTCTCTTAGTATTTTACGCCTACGAAGTTAAATAAAATAGCAAGAAGGATGATTATAGAACGGATATGCTTAATTTTCTGAATTTCTTCGTGCAAGAATATCAATGAGAGAGAGAGAGAGAGAGAGAGAGGAAGAAAAGAAAAAAAAATTAAAAAAAATATATGCTTCAATTAAATAAACAGAAAAGAGTTGTGCAATGCCGACCAAAGTTTACAGTATCGATCAAAGCAAGTTCTTGCTTTTTCTATCAAATATTAACCCTTGTCTTTTTTTCTTTTTTTTTAATTGTGCAAAAAAAAATCATAATTCCGTGAAAAAAAAAAAATATATATATATCGGAATCATATTGTTTACTCTATTGTTATTGAAGTTTTGAGATATCAAACATATGTATCGACAATACTACGTACTTATTGTTAGAGTAATCGGTATTGCATGATTTCCTCCGTTCACCTCCCTCTCCATGCCAGTAATAATGTATTCTAATTGATTTCTGACTTAACATGTTTGAAGATACTCGCTTATTGAAAGATAAATAGTTAACTAAAGTGAACCACAGAGTATATATATATATATATTTTCTGTTTTCAAAAAACGTTTCAATTTCATACGATTGTTTTTATGCATACACGCATATACATGCACATATTATATAGAGAAATTTTTAATTATCAAATTTTTACATACGTATTTGAACGGATGAAATATATCAATGATACTATGTACTATCGATTACGTTTATAACGAGTATAAATATTTCTTAAATTTGATTTAATTGTTTTCGAAAGCATACACATATATGAGTGCATATAATGTATGTGTGTACGTGTGCGCAGGCGTGGGCGCGCGCGCGCGCGAGCGTGTATAGAAATATTATCAGACTTTTTAATGTTTGAACAGATGAGATATCAACGATACAATAATATTTATGATGAATATAAAATTTTTGTTACCATTTATCTAATATTCTTCAAATGAGTTTAATCATTTTAAAGTCGCTGACCCTTGACTCTCTGTATATATTCGATCGTTTTAATAATCGAATGAAAATCTTTCGAAATTATGACTATCGTAATCTATAAGAAACAATTTTTAATATACTTTACATGCGTTCATAATTGAATTTAAGACAAAAAAAGAAAAAAGAAAAAAAAAAAGAAATGAAAAGAAAAAGCTAAAAAAATGAGTAACGAGAGGTACATAAAAAGAATATCATTTTTGTATGATAAATGTGCTGTCTTTTAAACGAAATAAGTTAATTAATCGTGAAATAAAATGAAAGTGAAAAGAATTAATTAAAATCGATAATAAGAAAATACCTTTTTTCTTTTTTTTCTTTTTTTTTTTTTTTTTTAATAAAATCCACGATCACTGACAGTTAACATTCGTATAATTATCAACGATTATTCGAATTCCCCGAATTTACTTCGACATAAATCAGCCACTAGCAACAAGTGTTCTACAACTAACTACCGTATGAAAAAAAAAAAAAATAAAACATCTCGATGTCTGATTGGTCGATTCTCGTTGACCAATCGAACGTCGCTTGAGTCTTTTCTAACCTCTTTGCATTTGCCCGGTGCATTTAAAGCAAAATTATTATATGTGAGGTAAATGTTTTTGAGATAGTTAGTCTAATGGCAAGAGAGAAAACAAATTTTCACGGACGAATACTTTGACAGGAAATGGCTTGCTTTTCTCAGCTTTCAAAATTTGGGTCATCCAATAGAAAGAAAGAAAAAAAATCGAATAAAAGAAAGAGAGAGAAAGAGAGAAAGATAGATAGATGAATGGAGAAAGAGAAAGAGAGAGAGAGAGAGAAAGAGAAAGAGAGAGAGAGGCAAAGAAAAGGACAGAGAGAAAGAAAAAGAGAAACATGACGTTCACATAATATTTATGTATGTGTTTACTTACTGTTCTTTTCTATTTTCGTGCGCGTGCTCTTCGTCTATCTCGTACGTAGAAAACATATCATTGACAGAGATGTAGTATCACGTAATATCCGTGTAGAGAGAAGACGTGAAATTCTATTACGTTATTGAACGTAACTTTTCGCTCGTAATTGTGTGTCTCATTGATAGCGACACTTCGTAAAACGAGAACACGAAATAAATATATTGAAAAAAAAAAAAAAAAAAAAAAAAAAAAAGACGAAAAGAAGAAACAAATAATGTTAACTATGCAGTTATCTTTCTCAAACGGATGTTTCTGCTGACCAGGAATTGTATGATCTTTCTACGAAGGACATCGATAAGATCGATAAGTGTGATACCTACATTTACACCTACACCTACACTTATATTCACCATTATACGTAATACGTATTATTATATGCGTTCGTTATTTCTTCTATCGATCTTTCCACTTCCTCATTTTCCTCCTCCTTCTTTTTTTTTGTCTTGTTCTTTTTTTGTTTTATTTTGTTTCGTTTTCCTTCTTTTAATTTCTTCTTTTCACGTCGTGATTTACGTCGCGGCTGATCGGCTAAAGGGATAACGCTTCTTTAAGCGGCAGGGGTTATATTTATTGATCATTTTCAACCTCATTTACTTTGCAACTGTCACAGTTTTTATATAGACTTCGAGCATGATCTTCTTACTTTTTCGAGAAACTTGCATTAAATTTATTCCATATCTAGAGCTTTTATTTATTTCAAAATTTATAAACATAAATGGCCAAACATTTTAACCTCAATTTTAAAATTATCTTTTTTCTTTTTTCATTCTTTTGTTTTGTTTTGTTTTTTCACTTTTAATTTATTTCATATGTTTATATATGATTATTATTAATTCAGACAATAAATGTTATTAATTCCAACGATAATATTATTTTATTTCTCTTAATCATAATAGATTTATATAAATTAATGATAATATAGCTAGATATCTAATCTATGCTGATACGAAAAATATATCAAATGTAATATTTTATACATTATATATACATACTAATATATATATATATATATATATATATATTTATATATATTTATATATAATTTGATTTGAAAATATATGTTTATCCATGAAAGAAATAAAAATTTTCCATATTCAAATGAATTATCAACATTGATATTATTATAAAATAAATGATGATATAATAAAAGAATAAAATATGTACATCTGGCTATATTTCAACTTGCATGTTATAAATTTTATTAATAATATAATATATGTTAGACAAATTAGCAAACTTTTTAAGCGAATATCTTCTATTTAATAAATTGTATATTATCAATAAAATTGAAATTATATGGAAATATAATTAAGTTTAAAATTTACTCATATTAAAGATATTCAATTTGAACAATTATATTAAAAGAATAATTCAAGTATTGTTAGATGTTATAATTTATAAATTTCATTATATTTTATAGTTCATAAATTTGTACAAAATAAGAATATTTATTTAGCAAATATATTGAGATAAATTAATCTTTTTAAAAATTTTAATTATATATATTTCTATTGTTAATCTTTGAATAATATTCTTTCATACCTATTTTAATTAAATCGAAAATATATTTAAAATTAATTTTGGCTTTTCAAGACATTCAATAATTATTTTGATAATAACTACTATCATACTTACTTTTTAACTTTTTTTGAAAAATATACATTGTATTTAATATTGTTAATAACTATACTGATTTTTGTGTAGAATCTTATGTTCCTTAAATGAATGTCGATTACAAAAATCTGTAATGAAATATAAACTGCTTTCTATAATTATACTATCTGGCAGTACATAATAATATAGAAAAATTCTGTCACATTTTACAGTTTTTATACATATTTTTCAATAGCATTTAAAAATGAAGTAAAAATGACCAATTAAACTGTCTTGTACAAGATTAACATAACAGGCTCCATTATCAATGAATATATCCGACTTGGATACTGTTGGACGCTGCAATTTTGCATTCATATTAGAGAGATTTTAACAAATTTATTTTTAAATAATATTGATTAAGAATATATAAGATGACTAAATATACAAAATACAAACCCATATACAATAAAGTATATTTTCATAAAGTATATCTTCATAAAGAATCCTGTTTACCAATTAAAGGTGCTGGTTGTTTGGATGATATATGAATATTTGAAAGTGTTTCGTCATTGTTAATAGTTGGAGCTTTTTGTCCTTCTAGAAAACATATACGATATACGTCTTCAAATGTTGAAGCAAAATGAACTTCAAGACCATCTGTTATATATTTTGGAAGATCATTGAAATCTTTCTTATTTTCCTCTGGTAATATTATGCACTTAACATCTACCCTTTTTGCCTGAAAATATAAATAACATATAACAAAAGATTATATTCTGTTGCATACACATAAACATTTTAATATATTAGATTATTTTATTTACCGCAATTGTCTTTTCTTTAATACCACCAACAGGTAAAACTTTTCCTATTAAACTAAGTTCTCCTGTCATAGCAACATCCTGTCTAATAGCTTGATTTTTAGCAAGAGAAATTAATGCTGTTGCTATAGTTACACCCGCGCTTGGTCCATCTTTTGGAGTAGCTCCTTCAGGAACATGTAAATGTATATGAGAATCATATAAAAATGTATTTGATGGATCTTCTTCTTTTAAAAAGTTCTTAGCTACTGTCAATGCTATATGGATTGATTCTTTCATAACTTCTCCTAAGTGACCAGTTGATTCACATGTACCCTCCATCTTGTTTACATTTATAGGTTTTCGAATAGCAGTTTCAATAAACAATGTAGAACCACCCATGGCAGTCCATGCAAGACCCATAACTACACCTGGAGGTGTAATTTCATACATTCTATCTTGTGTAAATACAGGCTTTCCTACAAAATCATGTAAATTGCTTGCAGTTATATCGATTCTGTCTATTTCTTTCTTAACGACTTTGAAAGCCACTTTACGGTGAATTTTTTCTATATGTTTCTGAAGATTTCTAACTCCTGATTCTCGACAATAATATTTAATCAAAGATGTAAGTGAATTGTCCTGCATAGTAATTTGCGAATCGTTAAGCCCGCAATCATTCATAGCCTGTGGTATTAAATATTGTTTAGCAATTGCAAGTTTTTCTTCTGCTACATAACCAGACATCTCGATCATTTCCATTCGATCTCTAAGAGGTTCTGGAATAGTATCGACTACATTTGCCGTGCATATAAACAAAACTTTTGACAGATCGACTGCAACGTCCAAATAATGATCTAAGAAGTTCGCATTTTGTTCTGGATCCAACATTTCTAAAAGGGCAGAAGCAGGGTCTCCTTGATGTCCCCTATTAATGATATATGTCAAAAATTATTTGTTTCAAAAAATTTATAATGAAATATTTATATCATTGAAGTACAAACTTTCCAATTTTATCTACTTCGTCTATCAGCACTAATGGATTTTCTGTTTGAGTCTTTTTCAAGCATTGAATAACTTTGCCAGGCATGGCTCCTACATATGTTCTTCTATGTCCTTTAATTTCTGCTACATCTGTCATTCCTCCAACGCTAAATCTGAAATATTCTCTATTAAGTGCACGAGCTATCGATTTAGCTATAGATGTTTTTCCTACTCCAGGAGGACCATGGAAACATAATATTTTTCCTTGAGTTGAACCTTTCAATTGGCTGACAGCAATAAATTCTGAAAAATAGAACAAGGCATATGTAAAATTTTATTACTATCAATTTTTTAGACAAAAATGTCAAACGATTATATACCAAGAATCCTTTTTTTTATATCCTCCATTCCATAATGATCTTCATCTAAAATTTCTACAGCCTGTTGTAAATTTAAATTTTCTGGACTAGTTATACCCCAAGGCATTGAAGTTAGCCAATCTAAATAATTTCTTGTAACACTGGATGTGGAGAAAAAAAGAAAAAAAAAAAAAAAAAAATTGAATGTTATAGTAAACGTAACAAAATTATTAAAAAGTTATTCTCGAAAGTACTCACTTAAATTCACTACTATGACTTTCTAAAAAACTTAATTTATTTAATTCTTCATCTAATACATCCATAACAGGTTTGGGAACTGTTTTCTGCCTTATTTTCTCTCTATATTTTTCTTCTATCGCATCTTTGTCATCCTTTTCTAAACCTAGTTCTTTCTTAATGACTTTTAACTGTTCATGCAATATGTATTTTCTATGTTGTTGCTTTACTTTTTCCTCAACTTCCCTACCAATCTTTTGTTGTAATTTACTTAATTCATATTCCTTCTTTAACAGTGCAAGCGATAATCTCAATCTTTTAAGAATCTATGTTTATGAGGAAAAAAAAGAAAAAAGAAAAAAGAAAAAAAAATTAAAAAAATTAAAATAAAAAAAAATTAATTATATATCGCAAAATATTTATATTATTCAATAAATATTAAAGGATATACATACATCCATTTCTTCTAGGACTTGCTGCAATTCTTGTGCATCTGCTCCAGTTAAAGCAGCACCTAAATCACTCAGGTAAACTGGATTGTCGACTACTCTTTGTCCTTGATGAAGCATTTGTTGCAGAGATTCTCGATACAATGGATTCATACTTATGATATCTCTAATAGTTTTAATTAATTCTTGTGTAAGTGCCTATGAATCATAAATTTTAACTGTTATACAATTATATATGAATGGAGTTATAGATATTTTATAAATATTATTATGAATACCTTAATTTCTTCTGTTTGTCTAAATTTTTCATGCGTAACATTTACAACTTCTACCATTAAAATTGGCTGAGATTCCGATGTCGTTGATTCGGAAGAAGGCTCTGCTTGTTTTTCTTCAATTAGTGGTTTATTCTGTGGAGTATCTTCTCCTGCGCTTGAATTATCTAATTTTTCTGATCTTTCTGATTTTTCTGATCCTGACTTTTTACGTGATGTTGTTCTACGGCTCACTTTACCAGTGGTCATTGAATCGTCTACAGGGACGTTAATTGTTGTATTTAATAGTGGAAACGTCAGTTTCATCTCTGCATAAGATAGGCAGATTTATATTTGCAATGAAATAAAAAATGATTCTTCTTGCACAAATGTTAATTTTGGCGCAAAGAAAAAAAAAAGAAAATAATTAACTGAATTAATTTTACAATAATTTTTGAAGTATAAAAAAAATATACGTCATTTGGTGCATGATAATTATGCAACAGTTTGTTATAGCTATTTTTATGATAGTAACTATACATTTTAAAAACTATTGAAAATATAGATACAACATTGCAAATAACAGTAAATAAAATATTATAAAATAAATAAATTATTTTGTCTTTCTTGCTTTTTTTTAACTTGGCTTTATGATATGAATACTATCATTTAAGTACATGTCTATTATATCCATGTTCTTACCATGCACCGGTTGTACAGCAGCAACATCTTCTAGAATTTGTCCAACGATTTTAATTCTTCGATGTGCCATTATTACAAGTCTTAAGCGATTTCCTAAATCTTGTACTTCATGAATTTGTGCAAATGTGCCAACGGAATAAATATCATCAAGATTTTGTACTATCTCTGCTTCATTTCTATATAAATATAATAACTATTAAATGATCATATATGTTATAAATGATTTTATAAACTATTGTCAAAAGAATAATTACTCTTCGGTCTTTTTCAAAAATATCCCAACATAAGGCTGATTTAATTTAACCTTCCTACGTATTAAATCAATGAGAATAGGATTAGAAAGTTCTATAAGCTTGATAAATCTAGGAAAAACAGGATTTCTACTGATTGCAATAACTGGTACATGAGGCCATACTTCTGGTACAACCACTGTAGCAGGTAATGTAGCTGAATAGTCCTCTGATTGTTCTGCATCATTTTCACTAAAAAATTACGATATTGTAACGTGTCCTTTATGATCTTTATTAATTTTCAAGATGTTAAATTTATGAAAAAAAGATATACATACTTCGGAGGATCTCTGTCAGATTTCTTAGTTGAAAATAATTTAATAGATGCAACAGCTACGCACTGTCTACGATTTCGAATATTTCGAGTTAATATTCCAAGTCTTTGATTAGGAAATTCCGTTCGAGGAAATTGTGGTTTAATATAAACCGGTAATATATTATGAGTTTCTAGATGATGATTTCTGTAAAACGATCGACTGATCGTTCCATTATGACGAAACACTGGTAATAATTTACTCTTAATCGTTGTAACACACCGCATTCTTTTATTTTTCCTTCGTCACAATTTTAATATACCTTTTTTGTAGGCTTAATATATAAAAGATACAGCATTGAAAGAGGTTATGAGTCTATATAGCTGATGAAATCTAACATGAATTTACATGTAAAAACTAACCTCAAATTTGTTTTAATAGACTGATTGATTGTATTAATAAACGCTGGTTATATAATTATATTTAACAGCTTATATTAATCAATTATATAGATAACATTCTGTTTTCTTTACTCATTTGTTTTATCGAGTGACCCGTTAATTAATATTTCTCTTGCGAAAAACCTGTGGGCTGAACATAATAAATCATTGTGCATGTACTTCTGCGCATCTTGCTTCTGAGTGACAAAGAGAGAGAGAGAGAGAGAGAGAGAGAGAGAGAGAGAGAGAGAAACTTGAATTTCGTTTATAAAAAATTTAATTTTTTGGAAATATTGATAAGATTAATGTCGAATAATTATGATTAATATAAATACATTTATAAATTTTTATGGGCGCGTTGATTATTATATTAATAAATTTTATATTATAATAAATTAATTTTAATAATTTAATAATTTAAATATTTCTATATTCTTATTTTTCAAAATTTACGCGCGTTTATTTTGATTAGTTCTGATTGGTCCTAATCAAAGTTTAGAAAAATTTTTCTTAGATAACTGCGACACGATCTTCATAAAATTAGAGTACTGTTTTTTATTTAACAATAATTTTATAATAGATAAAAATTTATTTGACATTTTTAACGATTTCATTTCTAATTCATTTTCGACCATATCTTTTTTATGGAACTTATTTCTTTATATTATATTTAAAATATTTGTGTTATAATTTGAATTTCATTACATTCATTTTCATAATTTAGTTGATGCAATATTAATAATGAAGTAACAATTGAGAAAGTTTCATCTGCTATTATTAATTTGTACAAATTACAAATGAACTCATATGAATCTATAGTATCAAAAACAAAGGCTTCTATTATGGATCCAGAAAATTTAAATTCCATCTGTTCAAGTATTTATATTTCAAATATTAATATTAATCATTTCTACAATTATTCTGTACAATTTTTATTCAAAAGGAACTTATATTCATTAGAAATAATATGTTCTCCTGCTATTACTCGACAAAATTTATCTAATAAATTTTTGTTACAACCGATGGTAGAAAATAAAAATGACGAAGATGATACTGATTTTTTTGAAACTTTAAAGAATAAAATTAAAACTAGTCCATTAAAGTAATCATATAAAGTAATCAGATAAACTATTAATATAATTTTTCTTATAAAATAATATACATCTATCTTTTCCACGTAACAGATGTTTAAAATCTAAATACGAATTTAAAAAACCATATGGAACAAGAAAAAGAAAACATAAATTTAACGAAGAAAGCAAAGATACAATAAAACGTTTTAAAGAAGACATGGAAAATAAAAATCAAAAAGAAATAAATACTATTAAGCTTCATTCTGAAATAAAAGAAATTTGTAAAGATAATTCAATATTGTCTAATTATAAAAATGATATCCTAAAATCTGTAAATACAAACATAGATAATAATGAGTGTTATGCATTAAAAAGGTATATTTTTACAAAACGTATAATTATATACTTTAAATATTTCATAATATATTATAATTGACAATTAATATATATTTATCTTTAGAGATTTCACTTTAATCTTTCAATCTGATAATGCACTTGATAATGAAGAAAATCATGAATCTACATTCATTAAGCCTATCAATATAAATAATACGGAGAATAATAATGTATTTCTATAAATGAATAGTGTGCATATTTGTAATAATGTTATTTAAATGATTTCATTCGAATAAATTAGTTTATTTTACAATAGAACTTATGTATATCATTTCTTGTTTAGGCTATTCATTACTTTTTGTTCGAAACGTATGTGATATCAGCAATAGATATAGTCGAGGCTTTTGCGTTTCGTCGAAGTAATATCGAAATTTTCCTTTTCCGTAGAAGTAAACTCTTAAATGATTCACACCTTTAATAATATTATAATTATTTAAATATTATATGCCGTACAAAAGATATAATTAAATAAAATTTAAACAAAAATTGATTTATTTAAACATTAAATAGCTTGTAACACGTCTTATAAATAAAATAATTATAATTTAATATCTCTATAATCTTACATTTTGTTGTTTATAATTAATATCAATAAAAACGAATACTCGAATGACTTGATTAGTATTAGGTTAGTAAACTTTTGCATTTCGCTGAAGGAACATCGAAATTCTATTTTTTCGTACGGTTGATTTTAAATGATCCATACTTTCGATAATTTCATAATTATTTAAACAATATATAATGTAGACGTAATATAGTAAATTAATATTTAAATAATCGCTATCGTAGAAATTTCTTAAGTAGTAAGTGAATTTTTAAATCATATCAATCAGAGATCGAGAATGATAGATCTAAATCGGGATGAATAATTGATTGTAATTAATTAATATAAATAAATTTTCTTCGTAGATTTATTCGTAAAAATAAAACGTTTTTATATTATTGGCTGAATGATTTTATTGATCGATTATTTTTATCGACTGAATATTATTACCGATTGAACGATTTTATCGACGAGACGATTGTAATTTTAAATGGAATAGAGAAAATGGATTGGTCTTTGGAACACTAGGCGTTGTTGATTACGCCATATACATTTATCTTGATATACTTTTTATTCTATGATATTCAAGTGATTTCATCATAGCGATATTCTATCACGTTAAATGAAATGTTTCTGCACGTTTATTGCCAAATGTGAAGTTTTAAATAAAATGTGCAAATTATTTGTATTGACGAATTCAACGTAAATATCTATTTGTTATTTTAAATTGTGTACTTTTAGGTTATATTTTGTCATTAGCTTTATGAAAAAAATATAATCTTTTTATAAGGAATTATATTTTGAAGAATGCGGCATGGTGATCTAACCTTAAATCATTTATTCGACGCACTTGTAGATAATTGATAAAAAGAATTTATTGAGTGTATAAAAATTAAATATTTATAATGACCGATTCTGAAACAAAAGAAACTCCAACAGTGGAGGATACAACGGAGAAAAATGAAAATGATCCGTATGCGTATCTGGAAAGGGATAATTTCACATCAGAAAAATTTAAAGTTGAAGTGCGTGGGTTGCCAAAATATTATGGAATTGGAGAGTTTAAAAAATTGTTGAATGAAAAACTTGATTTACAAACTTGCAAGGTAAAACCACCGAAACAGTCAAGCGGTTGGCTGTATGTTTGTTTTAGAAGCGAAGAATGTCGTCAGCGAGCAATATCTACTTTAAATGGAATTTTATGGAAAAACTGTAAGCTTTCTGCTCAGGTATTCTCTTTCATATTTTTTATCTTTAAAAATTTAACAAATTTTATTCTCTTTTAAATATTGACTATTGTCATTGTCTTATATAGATCGCTAAACCAGCTCCAGATCCTTTTGTAAAAAGAAAATTAGAAGAGAATAAAAGTAATAAGAAATTAAAAAATGAACTTTACGATCCAGATATGTCGGCTGTGGATAGAATTAAATTTACAACGACTCCTCTTTGGAACATGCCTTATTCGAGTCAAGTAAGAATATAAGATAATATGAATTTGTTTGAGAAACTATTGAATGTTTTAAAGAACATTTAAATACTGAAATATTTATGATTATATTTCAGCTTGAATTTAAGCAAAAGGAAATGAGATCTGTGTTAATGAAAATTGGTCAGAAAATGCTTGAAGGAAACGTACATTTGTCTGAGTGGATTAATTCGCAAAAGAAATTATATGAAAATTTGCCTTGTGAATTGAAACCTATTTTACATGCCGAAAGTACTGAAGCTTATAGAAACAAGTGTGAATTTACGATTGGTAAATGATTTTTTTTTTTTATAAAGAAAATTCTATATTTGTACGAATGAATTATAATTGAATATTTTGATAATATTTCAGGTAAGAATATAGAAGGTGATAAAGTTATAATTGGATTTAGATTGTCTAGTTATGCTGCTGGTTGTACAGCAGTAGGTCCTATTGATGACCTTTGTCACATTCCTAAAAATATGAAAACTGCAGTAAAGGCAATATATTTTATTTCGCACTCTTCAGTAATTAATAATAATTTAATTCTTTGATATGTAAAATAATTTTAATATAATTATATTTATTCTATAGACATTAGAAGAATTTGTACAAAATTCTGGATTAGAACCTTTTAATCCAGTAGATCACAGTGGATATTGGAAACAAGTTACTGCTAGAACTAGTCGTCTCAATCAATTAATGTTAATAGTGGGAATAAATCCTCAAGATTTAACCATTGAAAGGTTAAAAGAGTTACAAAATCAATTGAAAGAATTTTTTGAATCTGGAAAAGGATCCACTATAGATGTTACATCACTTTATTTTCAAACAATGGAGAATAAGTATGTTATTGTTAAATGCGAAATGAGATTGTGGGTTTTATTTTTCACTTTTTGTACTTTAATTTTTTTGTTCTTTTTTTTTTTTTTTTTTTTTTTTTTTTTTAGAAGTGTCGGCAGCGAATCTAGAAACGTTCTACAGCATATAAGTGGAACTGAATATATCGAAGAAATTTTGTTAGAAAAGAAATTTCGTATATCACCACAAGCCTTTTTCCAAGTGAATACATTAAGTGCTGAAGTTTTATATAAAGCAGTCATCGATATGGCAGAACCAACTAACGACACTACATTATTGGATATTTGTTGCGGAACTGGAACTATAGGTTTATCTTTCTCAAAGGTTTTTTTTTCTTTTTCAATATATTGTATGATTAATAAAATAGCAACAAATTTCAATCTTCGCTGATACAATTTTTATTGCTGCAGCATTGCGGTGAAGTTTTAGGAGTAGAAGTTGTATCCGATGCTATTAAAGATGCAAAACAAAATGCTGTTCAAAATGGTGTTACCAATTGTGAATTTTTTGTTGGTAAAGCAGAAGATATTTTATATCCTATTATTCAAAGGGCAACAAAATCTCGTATTGTAGCTGTGGTTGATCCACCAAGAGCTGGTATACGTAAGTAAAAAAGAATATGGTAAAAACAAAAAAGAAAAAGAAAAAAAAAATAAGCATAGATATAGAGTAATATATTTAAATAACTTTACACATATTTATTTTTAGATCAAAAAACATTATTAACGTTACGTAAAACGAGAAAATTGACAAGATTAGTTTATATATCTTGTGACCCTCGAGCAGCTATGAGAAATTTGATAGATCTCTCAAGACCAAGATCGAAACAATATTACGGAGAACCTTTTGTACCGATAAAAGCTATTGCCGTGGATATGTTTCCTCATACGAAACATTGTGAATTAATAATATGCCTTGAAAGATTATCCGAAGTAACAAACTCAAATGTTAATTCTTGAAAGTATTCAAATTAAATATTTTTTAAATGGGAAAAATGTATGTACATTTATGTTGTATTTTTGAATTATCGATATCAATAATAATTTATGTACGATATGAGACCAATGGCAAGTCCTTTTAAACGTATAGATAGAAAAATTATTTCAATAATTAAACTTTATTTAATACCGCATCATTCTATAATTATGACATATAGCAAATATAATTCTTAATAGTTTTAATGGATGTTATCTAGCATTTCAAAATACACGTCACTTACTCAACAAAATCAAGATAAAAAAAAAAAACAGCTAGAGAGAATAAAACCAATTGGATAAAATCAGTTAGATAAAAAAATTAGATACAAAAATTAGATCAAAATCTAAATGGTCTTTCAAACGATCACATTATGAAAATACGTAAATTAATTAATTTATAGCTTACCTTTCATCAATTAAGTTTTAATATAACAATGCTTTTTACACTATTTTTATTCTTTTTTTCATTAATATTCATTATTTTTTAGAAGCTTTGTCGTACGTTCATTTTCGATCTTACCTTGAAGAGAAAATTGTTTGAGATTTAAGATTGCATAAAATGCGATTGATAATTAACGCGAAACGTATCAATAAAAATATTCTTCCATTTTGTCAAGGAACTCGAGAGCACAGTCGAGATTAAAAATATTTATTTATCGTGATTTTGTATCGATGAAAAATCGTATTTAATTCTTATAGATAATGTATTTGTTGCTGTTAATCATTATGCAACATCAGCCATGGAAAAAGTCGTCGATCGTTGATCAGAAATTAGTAATAAAATTGATAATTGAAAACGTTTAGAGGTAATGACAATAATAAATAAACTTATATCATGATTGCCGGAATAATTTGATTTTGATTTAGCCAATTAGTTTAGTCTGATACATTGATTTTTTTTTTTTTTTTTTTAAATCACAAAAAACGATTATATACACGCAAGAAAAAGAGAATGAAATAGATTAGGATGTGGACACAAGACTGAATTGGGAAGAAATTGAGTTCTTCGACTTCTTAAAACGGAGCAATTTTTCATCAGTTTAAGCATAGGAATAATTGAGATAAGAGAACTTAGTTTAGCAATTGATAAATCGATTGAAAATAGTGGCCTGATTCAGGATACTTTTATCACTTCTTCTTGAAGCATGTCACGGCATTGAAGTAGCATCGCCAATAAACGCGACCCTTAGCCTGTCCACGTCGTTGAAGATCCATCTGTAATAATTGATGATGATTAATCATAGTGAATGTTCTGGAATGATAAATCGATCAATGATATCATTATTAATACGTATTTGCATTGATCAGAGATTATCATTGATTATAATTTACAATTTTGATCAATGACTGGCGACAATTCTAATATATATGATATATTCTAAGTTATTTTTTTTTTGTTTATAAAAATCATCACCGTTTGTTCGTCAGCCGAAGGTACCATCTGTGAATTGGCAACTTGAATCGGTGGAGCTGATCTTGTTAAAGTCTTGCCACTTCCTATCTCTGCTCTTCCTTGATTATCAACAACCTTTTGCAAGGCTATCATCAATTGATCGAACAAAAGAGCTGCTCTTTTTGGCACCACAACCTGTTAATAAGAATGGAATTAAAGAAAAACATTAGAATAAGAAATTGAATATAATCATCAAGTAGGTATAATTTATATTAATTTCGTTAATAAAAACTAGAAGAAGAATAATCAATAATTTTTATGATTATATTGTTTCCATTGTTGTGAGTAATTTCCTAAATACATCGATAATCAATACGAGGTTAGAAAGGATCGATTCGATTATTTCATAATTGACTACGATTAATTAATTGAGATAACAACGATTGCATTTTGAAAAGTCAATTGGATCGATCATTTACAACAAAGGATAGTGCCATTTAATTATAGCTTTACGGCAGAAATTCATTATATACATATATATATATATATTAAATGCGATATAGGAGTATACACAAACACATCCTTTTATCACATTCCAATATCATCTTTTGTTCGAATATTATCATTAATTGTTAATTATCCAATAATATAGGAAAAATGTTGAGGAAAAAAAAAAGAATGTATTAAAATGTTTATAAGTTTTTATATATATATACACACGTATATATATATAATAATTCTTTTTTATTTGGCTGATCAGAATTTTATATACGAAGTAGAACACGCTGATTGGTTAATGAAACGACGGGATGGCCAATTAGATTAGTCGTATTACCGCTCGAAGCGATCCCCAAACTTGCTGGTTCCTATTTGAATCCAATTATCCTTCGTTTATCTAATCGATAATAAACGATCGAGAAGTTAGTACATCTATCTATATAAGGAAGATTTAAGTATCATTTATAAAAAGATTTCCGTTTGCGCACGTGTCTGTTTTTCAAATTATTTACAAAAGATTCTCGATGCACAATTGTATCCTTGTGTATATTTAAATTTGACTGACGTAGTATTGAAAAAAAAATGGCGACAACCGGTAAAGGATTCAGTCATCAAACTGGAGACGATTAAAATATTGAATAACGTAGGTATTATATTAAAATTACAAATCGAGCGTACTGCGAAAGAAAGAAAATGAGAGAGAGACGAGATTTTATAGTTTTAATATTTCTTATTCCACACAGAGAAATCAGGCATTATTACAAGTCATCCTTTCTATTCTCGCTCGAGTGAAAATCAGAACGATAAACAGAAATTTCTGGGTTGGCAAATATGTGGTGGGTGTAAACGTCGAAGCAATGACCGAGAGAAATGGAGGAAACGAGAAAGAAAATGACAATTTTCTTACAATCTTGCAACTCTTGTTGATTTTATTTATACGATCGATTTCCCAAAGGTACGTGTCAAACGTAAAACTTTTATTTTCTTATATTCGATAATATAAAGGTGAAATGATAAAAATAAATGAGGGAGGAGGACGATACGAGGAGGAGGAGGAGGAGGAGGAGGAGAAATTTAAACGTTCGAAATTGAAGATCGCGTTTAAAAAAAATCGCGCGCTGATATTAAACTTTTAAAGTTCATCGTTCGTATTTTTTCGCCCACGCTCGGGCGCGCTCGTAATTTTCATTTCTCTTCGCGGGAAATCGTCTGAAATATGAAAATGTCACGTACTGTGTATGGTAATAATAATTAAAAAACGTACGTAGTAAAAAGAAGGTCGACGAAAATTCTGACAACGTGAAAGAATTAAAAAAAGAATATATTCAATATAAACGAATACGTTAATGCGCTATTCAATGTTAGAGTATTAATATTATTTAATATAAAGAGTATAGCTTTTTTTATTAAATAATAAAAAATATTTCATTAAGAAATTTACATTAGACGTATTTCATTGTATTTTATTATATCGATCATCGGACGTATTTAAAGCCACACGTTGTGAAACATAGTTTTTTAAAATTAAGCTACGAGTAGACGAAAAGAATCCAATACATAAGGGTTACGTTATTCCGATTAAATTTAACGCGATATCGAAATTCCGGTATATCCGGCAAGGGAAAGAAAAATAATTGGAAAACCAAATATGTATGTTTTTTATCCCGTCATTTTCTATTTTTTTTTTCTTTTTTTCTTTCTTGTATTATTATTATTATTTTTTTTTTTTTCTTTTTATTTCGATCGATTCCTAACACAGATATATTCCCATTGATCGAATCAAACTCAAAGTAAATATGTATATAAAATGCGCTAATACTTGTTAAGCAAATATGGTCTCGTTATATAGCATTCTTATTTTACATTTTTTTAAATATTAAGAAAAAAAAAAAGTGTCCGATCATTGCTTCTCAAATATTCCCGATGATTCATTTCGAATTTATTTCCGTTATTATTATATATTTTTTTTTTTCAACGTCCATCGTCGAATCAAAAATAAAAATTTATTTTAAATGAAAAAGAACGAATGTTGCCTTTTGAATGTTGTCATTGCAAATCGCGTTACGAGCTTTTGAATGAAAATAAAATAGTGAAAGAAGGACCAGAGAGAGAGAGGAAGAAAGAGAGTAGACCGAGATGAAGATGATTAAAAAGAGAGAGTGAGGTGTTTCGGGGTGTTTGACGGAGGGAGGGGGAGGAGAGAAGGGAAAAGAGAAGTATAGAAGAGCAACAACGATCAACGTACATTGCATATTTTCGAGTGCGATTCTAGGCAACGTGGCGGATCAGAATGAAGTGCGTTAATTGCGGAATTGAAGTTGCATAATTGCATTGCCATGTCACGAAGATTATTATCATTTCAAAGCCGTTTCAATGGTGTTCTGATTTACTCGTCGGTTGTCGTTCATTCGTCTTTTCTGATTCGTTTCTTCGTCCGCGATTCTCTCGTTTCGTTTTCTAGATGTTAAAATAATTGTACAAAATCACTATGAAAAATATTTTTTGAAAGTTCAAGACCGATCGAAGCAAAAGAAAAAAAGAATAAATAAATAAAAGGATAAGAAAAGAAAAGAGAGAGGAGAAAAAAAAAAGATAAAAAAATATTTTTGCCTTTCACGTGAGTTTCTTTTTTATTTTTAAAAATTAAAAAAAAAGTCCTTTGTTTTATTTTTTTTCCTTTTCTTTTCTTTAATTTGAGATTGTATATTCGTGCTGTTTTAAAGTCTGAAAGAAAATTCCTCTTTCGCATGCTTCTGAATGTAAAATTTTTTCTCATGTTTTCTTTTTTTTCCCCTTTTGCCCACCCCCTTTTTTTTTTTTTTTTTTTTTTTTTAATAACGACGCAACCAAGTACTCTGACAGAAATGATCTAGAGAAAAAGGATAAAATACTACCCCTTGTGGAAGATCAATCCTTCCGGTTGACGGAACGAAAACATAATAAGCGAGCACGTGTGCGTACAAAAATTAATTTCGCCCACAATACTCCATTCTATCTCGGCATCGAATAATCCTCCCCTTTGTGGCGAGACGTTTATAATGTTTGCGTACGTGTTTATATTTACTAACGTTGGGAATGAATATACATCGTACGTATGTAGATAAGTATGTGCGTATGTAGACATTAATGGCGACTGCTATTGTTGCACTACAAGGAAGATGTCCATGATTTTTTTTTTCATTTTTTTGCTCTCTCCCTCTCTCTCTCTCTCCCTCTCTCTCTCTCCCTCTCTCTCTCTCTCTTCTTTTTATTTCAACAAATTGTATACACGTATACTCGTTGAAGACATTTCTGGGTCGATTGATAATGAATAATCAATTTCTGTGAGAATTTTCAATGAAGAAATTAAAAAAAAAAAAAAATATATATATATATATATATATATATATATATATATATAAGAAGTTTAATAGGAAAATAATCTCACTTTTTCTTAAGAAGATTTTGAAATTTATACTTTATCACGTCGATCACGTTCGAAAGTATCTCATGAAATAAAACGTTGAAAAATATTTATCTTGTTAAATAATACGAATACGACAATATCGGATTTGTCCTTTAATTATACATTTTATTTTTTTTAATGGATTAAAGTACTTCTCTACCGCCGCGAAATTGAACGTAACTTGAAAGATGATACCGTGTCTAAGCTAAATCTACGCATTTAAAAGTGTGCGTTTATGAGTATATGTGTGTGTGTGTGTATGTGTGTGTATGTTAGGTGACTGGGTATTCTGCTCGTTAAGGCGCGAATGTTGGTAATTAACTGGGACTGGGATTCTGAATTCGGTATTAATTAATTGACTCTCAGGCTCGCTAGTGACGATTTATCGCGAATATATATATTTTTTCATGTTTTTAGATATTATTCAAGTAAATATAGCATCAATGAAAATACGTACAAATATGTAGGTATATATATATGTATATATATATATATATATATATATATATATATGTATATATGTAGGTGTATAAAGCCTGAATCGGAAAAAAAAAGGAAAAAGAAAATAAAATGTACAAATTGTTTTCAATTGTGCGCTTGAATCTTTCCAATAAATAAAGTAATTTGGTTAGGGAGGAAAACGAGGGAAAAAAATCGGCGGTCATTTTAAAGGTTCAAGCAAATATTCGAAGCAAGTAGTATCGAATAAATTTCTTCTCTTTCTCTTTCTCCCTTCCCCTCTCTCGACGATATATTTTCTAATAGAGAGGAGAGGCCTATCTATATCTATTTACCCTCTGGAATTATCAATGAACGAATCTAACCTGGTAACGTACGCAGCACCCTTCAACTAAATTAAATTTTCAGACGTTTGATGGATTGTAAGTAAATAAAAAATTGCGAAATACTTTCTGATGTTGATCACATATTTTAAACGTGAACGGAGGTAACCAGAGTAGAGAGAGAGAGAGAGAGAGAGAGAGAAAATCAGGGAGGTGGTAGAAGTAACTGGGAGTGAGTAATCTAGTTCCTTTCTCCGGAAATAGAAGGCAAACGGAATAAAATGTCTGAAGTTATCGTTTAACCGGCATTTTGATGATGCCAGTCGTTTAAAAGACGACGTTCTAAAATTTATAGTAAAATAGAAAAATAGGAATAGAGTAATATTGTTTGTAACAGTGAGAAAAAAAATAATAAATAAAAAAATATATATATTATATATATATATATATATATATATATATATATATATATATATATATGTCAATGGAATAATAAAATAAAAAAAATAAAAATAGAAATAAGAATATAGATAGAAATAGAGTAAAATATTGTTACTCTACTTTTTTATTTTATATAAATTTTTATATACGCAAATAAGACATATAGAAAAAAAGAAATAAGAAAACAAGGAAAATTAATTGTTTTTTATCTGTTAAAAAGAAGACACCGATTTGAAGAAGAAAAAGACGAAGAAAATAGCTTTTTAAGAAGGAGAGAATGGGAACAATGCGACGTGTCAGTCAAACTTGGAACATTTATTTTTTTCCAGTGACAAGTATTCAACGACAAAGTTCTAGCCACGTGAAAAAGGGAACATTATTTTTAATGGGAAATATATGTGGGTGGTTTTTTGTCGTTGAAAAGAAATTAATACGATGAATTGGACTACTAGTTTACTCGATATTTTCATAATTTATTATCGTATTACTAAATTTTAAATATGAGAAGATGAGATAAAAGTCACATCGTTAAATTATTATTTAAAGTGCATATACAGGGTGAATCAAAAGTAGCTAAGGGATTTTTAAATGTCAGTCTTACTCTTTTCTTCAGATACTTTTTTAACAATTAGGCAATTTTTTTTCTTCAGATTTTTAAACTACAAACATAAGAATTTTTGGCCCAATCTCTGTAAATACAAATTTATTATATATTTTGAATACACACACAAACGTATATATATATATAATTAAAAATATGAAAAAGATATGTGTCGAAGAATAGAAAATTTGTAGAGAGAATAAAAAAAATAAAATGTTTATTATCATCCTGTCATCGATCAGAGATTGAAATCGACTTTATATGATCGGTATTATTTTGTTTTATTGACGAAGCTTTCATGCTTATTTTGAAACACCCCCGCAAACACGTAAATACTTCCGTTTGTTGGCTAGGCGTTCTTAACGATGATTAAAGCGTTTCCTTACGACGTACACCGCGTCGCACTTTCCTCCCATTTATACTATATCGCGTTTTTTATTAGCCTGAGGAAATCTAACGAGAAGAATAAATGAAACGACTCGATCGATCATTTCGATATAAAAAGAAAAGAAAAGAAAAGAAAAGAAAAAAAAGAAGAAAGAAATATATGATTTTTCTTCTTTCATTTCTTTTCTCTCGATGAAAATGGATAAATAAACATTATATAAATAATCGATGTCAAATCTCTTTAATCTCTTTCCTGTTGATTTGTTTTGATCGTTAATCCATATTTGTCTTTTAATTGTAATATTTTTTTTTATGTACTAAACATAGACACGTGTGTCTGTTTAGGTAGAAATTTTGTTTCATTAGATATGGGGCGAGCAAAAAGGATGTTTTTTTTTCTTTTTTTTTCTTTTTTTTTTTGGAATAAATTACTCTATTGAGATTTTTTTTTTTGGAATAAATTACTCTATTGAGATTTTTATTTCAAGATTTTTAATTCAAATTTATTTGTAGTAAAATTATAAGGTAGGTTTTGTTTTATGTAATTTGAAGAAAAAAAAAAAAAAAGGAAAAAAGAGTGATTAATTTTTAAAACCATTTAGGAACTTTTTCGATACCACATTAAATATATTAAAGGACGTCGATTCACGTAATAGAGATGAACAAACGTTTAATAGGATCCTCCGTAGATATTTCGAGATAGATTATTTTCGAGTATTCGTAGATTGGACTGTCTATATATAATCAGACTATCTAAATATAATTCGTTATGTACTAAATTATATGTACCAATTCATTAAATTGGTACGTACTTACTATTTTTATTCCTGATTTCATTTAAAAGATTGTTCATTCGATAAATGATTCGAAAAAAAGGAAAGAAAAAAATAGCAGAAATAATATATTGAAATATATATTTTTTTTTAGCCGACAAACTAATAGACATGTCTGTACCATCAGAGATTTCAATGCCTGAAACCGTGTAGATTATATAGGTGTTCAATTCCATGTATACTTGTATGTAATATTAGATACGATAAAAATGTTCAATTCGTACAAAATTAATTCATCTCGAATAATTCACGCGTGGAAGTCGTTAAATCATTTATTTTTATTGAATGACCAAGTAATGAAGGATGATTATAAAAGTGATCTGTGATATTAAAAAAATGTTATACTTAAAAATATTAAAATTACATATAAAATAATTAATTTTTTAAGAATAAAATATATTTACAACACTTGTTCCATCCTTGTTGTGAAAAAATATGTTGCATATATATATATATATATATATATAATATATATATATAATATATATAGTTGGATCATTTTCATAATCACGAAGAGAATTATTACTTTTATTATT
This sequence comes from Vespa mandarinia, assembly GCF_050613455.1. Classification (NCBI taxonomy): domain Eukaryota; kingdom Metazoa; phylum Arthropoda; class Insecta; order Hymenoptera; family Vespidae; genus Vespa; species Vespa mandarinia. The sequence continues at coordinate 7,619,147 of NC_140816.1, read as the reverse complement.
TTGTTTCGAATAGGTGCGAAACGATTTTAACATTTCTATATCGTTTTAGAAAAAAGAAATGTCGTGAGAAGACGGAAAAAAACAAATCAAAATTTTTAAAAAAGTATCACGTAAATTATTGTCAGGATTTTCCAACCACCCCCTATATACGCTGTCTATTATGCCTGCGGTAGTCCTTAACGAAGACGAATCGTATAGGGTTGCTTGCTTCTCGTCTTTCAACGTAAGCTACGAAAGTAAAAAAAGATTAACTTTATGTCCAACTATGAAATGACTCCGATTAATTAGTCTACTTCTCGTGCCATGCTTTAATCGACAATATTCACGCTCGTATTCTTCTTCCTTTATAATTTAAAGTCCACTGAACAATTTCATTCGAAAATTTTAACTCCAAACGAACACGTATGTATATATATAATATATATATATATATGTTTTATATATATATATATATATTTCCTGTATGTTTCTTTGTTTTCTCGTTGGTACTACGATAACGAGATCCGATTAATTTATTTATTATTATAAAAGGAGACGAAGAAAAAACAAAAAGTTAGCGTAAAACACAATACGAGGTAGCGACGGATGAGATAAATATTTGTTTCGTTCGTGTAGGCGCGCGAGCACGCGGAGAAACACAGACAAACAAAAAGAAAATTTTCGATTATTATTCAATAGTGCTTTATTCAAAAGGATCTAGTTTTTTTCTTTTTCTCTTCGCCAGAAAAGAAAAAGCTAGAACAATTTTTTCTTTCTCTTATTCTTTTTTTCGTTTCTTTATTATTATTATTGTTATTATCATTTTTTTTTTTTGAAAGTCCTATCAATTTAGTTTGACTTATTCTTGATTCATTCTTTTTTTTTCTATTTTTTTTTTTTTTTTTTATATGAAAATTCCTAATAAATTTTTTAAACAACAAAAAATATGATTCAATATGAATTAGGTAAACGTATTTGATGATTGTTATAACGTGCTGAGATTTTTTTTTTTTCGAGATAAATTCATATGTTTCATCAGTTGCATACGTATGTTTGTCCGAGTATACGCGTAAGTAGAGAAGAAAATAATGACAAAACTGTCGCGTTTTCCTGGGAAATATCGTCAAGTCGGGGTTTCACGTTTATAATACTGATAAGAGAAAAGGAGAGGCGAGACACATACACACATATATATACGTACATATATATATATATATATACATATATATATACATATGTTAACAATCGAGAGGATGTGTCGAGTTGAGCAAAGTTGTCGGGTATCAGATTTGCTAAGTTTCGGAAGCGTGACGAGAGAAGAAGATGTAATAGAGGTTTCATAGAGTTCATATGTTTTACCTACATCTTTACTTTATTATATATAATCAATTAAAATCTTCAAGTTTCAGAAATTTATATAGAACTCATATAAAAAGTGGTCATCATCGATCATATCGTCATTTCGAATATCGTTCGACGAAATATATTCTCGAATCGTCACAAAATCATTATAACCATTTAGAGGAATAATATTTTGAAAATTGGGTCATGATAGTAATAACGTCAGTGAGAGATTCTTTTTAATTAAAAAAAAAAAAAAAAAAAAAAGAAAAATAAAAGGAAGAAAAGAAAAAATACAAGATACAAGGAAAAATCTGATTATTAATTTTTTTCTTTTTCTTTTTCTTCTCGACAACGATATATACCGTCGAGTAAAATAAATAATCGTGAGAAATAAATAGATATAAAGTGCGGATGATGAAAAATGTGAAAGGAGTAAGTAAGAAAGAAAGAAAGAAAGAAAGAGAGAAAAAAAAAAAAATATATATATATATATATATATGTATGAAACTGCTGTTGTTATTGTTGCTGCTATTGCTATTTGAGAGAAGATTAAAAAAAAAAAAAAAAGAAAAAGGACAAAAAATATAAAGAAAAGATAAAAAGAAAAGAAAAAATGATCTAAGGAGGAAAATGATAAATGTAATTGCGTAAGCAGATGCTAGATTTTTATAACAATATCATAAGGATTGAATTTTCCATAATGCAATTATTACGAGCGAACGAGCTCTGGCTCGGCTTGGCTTGATTTTCTTTTTTTTTGTCGTCATCGCAAAAATGAAGAAAGCAATTAAGCTTGCATAATCGTCTCCTTTTTATTTATCTCATGATCAGATATGCGTAGGCATATCCGAGAAAAGAATTCCGAAGAGAATAATGAGATAAAAAAATAATAATTCAATAATCATCGTATTATACATATGTATAATATCATATATGACAAGTAGTCCAGTCTTACAATAGAGCCAGCCTAATAACACCTAATACAATATACATAAGAGATATGCACACACACATAGACATACACACACACACACACATACACACACACACACACACGTGTAGATAGACAGACAGACAGACAGACGAAAAATAAGATATATTAAAACTATAAATACTGTTTTGTACGTGTTTCTATTAAAATACCGTAATACTCGTCGAGTCAATCGATTTGTCGATATTAATACTTCTGTCAACTTTGGATTTATTTTAAGTACTTCCATTTCTATTTTTATTTGATAATTAATGATCTTCGTCGTCTTCGTCTTCGTCGTAATTGTTAAGACGAAATATATTCTGATTTAACAAGTTTATCGAGAAGATTATAGCCGAGTCGTTACCTTCTTGTTCGAAATTTTCTAAATCAATTTAACGAATCGATTCTCTCTCTCTCTCTCTCTCTCTCTCTTTCTCTCTCTATCTATATATATATATATATATATATATATATATATATATATATATATATATTCTTTTCTCTTTCTCTTCTTTTCCATCTTCTTTTAAAAGTTTAACTAACTTTTGTCAAATTAGAAACGAATTCTATCGGTCTGTTTGAATTTAGTATTCTAATTTTACTCCTTTTTTTTTTATTTTCTTCTATTTTAAAAATATTATAAATTTGTCGATGTGAGTTAAAAAAAAAAAAAAAGAAACCGAAAATGAATATAAATTCGATTAATATTATTTAATTTTATAAATTAGTTTTGTATTAAATTGAAGATCAATTCGTAAAATCATTTTACGTAGATATAATAAATCTTTTTGATTATATGGATATATATTTATTGAGCGATAATTAAAATTATAAAAAGATTAACTGAGAAAGGTTTCTTTTTCGTCTAAAATTAAAACAATTTTATATTTTAAAATTAAAACAATTTTCGAGGAACGACAATTTTACGATAAATTTAGGGCAATTAAAAGTTTTACGATGTATTAAAATCAAAATAGTAAAGTTTGTTCGTACGATTTCGTATGTACGATATTGTATCCACGTATTTACGTATCTATCTATCAACTGACACGTAGATTGTGGTTGAAATATTGGCGCGAAATTTCACGGCACGTGCTACGATAGAAGAACGATTCACGGTTGATAAGCGCAAATATTCGACCTACACGAATAAATGATATTGTTTGAAAATTGTGGATATTCATATTGTAACTAATTACTAAGCTTAATTGAAGTATCGCCTACGAATTGAGTGGGATCAATAATATTATGATTATTTATACCAAGAGATATCAATGGAGAAGGCCGAGGATACGTTCTAATAGTATTAACAATTTCAATTTACATACGTATCATTAATCGTTTACCAATGTACAGACATAAAAGTGAGAATGAAACGAAACAAAGCGAAACAAAAACAAAAATAAGAAAACAAAAAAAGAAAGAAAAGGGAAAATAAAAATAAAAATAAAAATAAAAAAGAACGTATATCATAAAAAAAAAATAAAAAAAAATAAAAAAAATAAATAAATGCAAGTTTTTTTCTTCTCATTTTCGTTAGAAAATTGTCATACGTATATGATAATTTTGTTAATAAATTTTCGACTAAATATAATATCTGATAATCGATTTTTGTTTGTTTTCATTTTTTTCTATTTTTTTTTCTTTTTTTTTTTTTTTTTTTTTTTGTCTTTTTTTGCTACTCACCGGATATTCGTCGTATTTTGCAGGATAATCGGGATAATCGAGATTGGCAGACGGGTCGTTGTCGGCGGTGTTTCTTTTAAGGACGAGACGTTGATCAACGTTAGCAACAATGATGCACGGTAATATTATAGTAAGAAGAAGCAACGAATGGATTATATTCCTTCC
>NC_140816.1:7575000-7612500 GCF_050613455.1 Vespa mandarinia | reverse complement strand
TCGTTGATACTTATTATATTCTTAAAAATTTGATAAATTATAACATATATATATATATATATATATATATATATATATATATACATGCATATATGTGATTATTGAGCTATAAATATTTTCAAAATGTTAAACTCGAATTGTTTATCAAAAATATCGGTAAAATCGATGAAATATTAGTCAGTTAATTGTTTATCAGTTTCCACAATCGGCTTATTAATTTTCGATTATTCAAATTTTCCCACTATTATTCATAATTCGTACTTGAAATAAAAGAATCAAACGGGAGGACAGCTTGCTTTCTCTCGTTTTTACCTCTATTAGTCGCGAATTCAAGGTTCTCTCCGTAATAACGTTCACGGCGAAATTACGATAATTCTCGTCGTTATAATTGGACTCAGCAAATCTGACGTGAATGTTGCGAATCGCTTAATTAAAAATGACTTTCATTGAAAACTCACATGAATGGTCATATTCTTTATGAATTTATAGTTTTGTTTCACGTTTAATCGTGAAAAATCGCGACGCGTTTATCTCCATTTCTAAATATATTTCTGTTCTTCTTTCCTGCTTTCATATCTACGTTAAATTTCGTTTCTATTTCTTCCTGATTTAGTCGTTTTTTTTTGTTTTTTTTTCTTTTTTTGTTTTTTTTTTTTTTGGTGAATCTTAATTGCGCAAATATTTTATTTAATTAAATTTATTTAAAAGGAAAAGAGAAAATTTAATTTAAAAGAAATAAAACCTTTATCAATCTTGTAATTATTTATTTATTTATTTATTTATTTATTTCTTCATTTATTTTCTTTTCCTTTTTTTCTTTTTCGAGAAAAACTGATCGTGCTAATTTTATGATAGACTCTCGAAAAGTATTGTTCTTCGACGTTAAAGAATCATACTCATTGACGGACCTTTTGCAAGGAAAGAAAAGAAAAAAAAAATCGATTTAATTAACAGAACTCTGCAGTCACGTACCGAGTCATAATTAAGGACTACATAATAACATTCCGTCCAGCTCGCTGTTTTACGTGACGAATTATTTCTTTTTCTCTTACTCTCTTTTCTTTTCTTTTTTTTCTCTCTTTCTCACTTTGTTCATCTCTTCAAACTTTTCTCGTTTCTTTTTTTTTTCCTTCCCTTCGTCATGTCTACCAGTCGTTCCCGTTGAATCCACGTTTAATAGACTTCGTAAACGAGCTGACCGTAAGAAGTAATGGATCGATTTCGATTACGATGGGATAATTCGATGTAAAAAACCACGAACGACAAATGAAACATCTTTGTTTCCGCGTGTTTTTTTCTTTTCTTCATATATATATATATATATATATATATATATATATATATATATATATAATAAAAATTGATAAATAAAAAGAAAAAAACCAAAATTTCATATGTATTATAAATTTATTAAACATATCTGTATAGAAATTACAAAAATTATTGAGTATAACATTTTTATTGAAAGAAAAAAAAAATATGTATATATATATACATGTATACATAGAAAGTGTAAAAAAAAAAATTTACATATAAGCTAAAAAGAATTTTTATATAGAAAATAAAAGAGAATTATTTACATCGTAGAATATGTAAAAAAAAAGAAAAAAAAAACAAAAAATATTTTCTTAATTAAATTACAAGATAAGACAAGTTAGAGGATACGAGTTTGATGAAAATAATCGAAAACTTGAAATCTCTTATTGATTTATTAATTTCGCTTAAAAGAATTTATGATTTTTCACGACTTAAGAGAAGTGAAACGGAGATAGATAGATAGATAGATAGATAGATAGATAGATAGATAGATAGATAGCTAGAGAAAGAGAGAGAAAGAGAGAGAAAGAGAGAGAGAGTAGTTGGAATTAAAATCATTAACGGCGCAGCACGTCGCTGTGCTGCTTTCAATTGGCGTCTGGATGCGAGCGAGAGAAGACGATGATTGGCGTTGTTCGCTAAAAATGATCGTAGGCGTGGTAAACGACGCAATAAAAAAAGGATGGCTAATTTATTACCACCCTGTACGGGTATCCTTTTCTCTCTCTCTCTCTCTCTCTCTGTCTCTGTCTCTCTGTCTCTTTCCCTCTCTTTAATATTCTCTTTACATAGATACATACGCTTATATACAATACGAGATATACATTATACGTGACATTTACTCTACGTATATTTCGATAAGATGAAATATAATTAATCAATCAATTGACGTCATTCTTATTAATTCGAAAATTATGAATTATATCGGAAGATTTCCCCCTTCCCCCCGCTATCCCTCTCTAATATCCCTACTATCGTGATTCGTTACACGTCAAATAGAACGAAATAGATCAGAAATGAAAATGAAAAAAAAAAAAAAAGAAAAAATAATGTAAATTTTATGAAAGATATTAAATCAACGAAATGATTTCTTCCAATTTTCCAATTAGATACTACGTAGTATTTATATAAGATATGAAAAGTTTAATTCTATTATAATTTATCGTTAATCCAGCTATCATAATGAACGATCAACGTCGTTTTTAGATACGAACCATTATATTTCGTTAAGAAAATGTTCGTTAAAAGTTTGCAAGAGACGATATAGAAAGAGAAAGTATCAGGGAAAGCTTATACACGACACTGTTAGTCAATCAGAATGACGGAGGTCGGTGTTTAGGATAATGGAAAGTTCGAAACGACGCGAAACGACGTAAAGGTTTCTCTGGTAGCACTCAACCACCTGCTGATATTTTCTATCTCTCTTTCACTCTCTTTCTTTATTTTCATGTCCTTTTTTTTTTCTTTTTTTTTTTTTTCGTTCTTCCTTTCTTTCTCCTTATTTCTATTATGTGAAAGGAGAACTATACGCGTCGTCGTCGTCGTCGTTGTCGTATTTGTTCGATTATATGTATTATGCGTGAATGCATTTCTTTCATTGTCTTTTTCTATTTTTAGGGTTTTTTTCCCCCCTCGCCTCCTTTTTTGATTAAATCTCGTGACGTTTATTTACTACTTTTATATTATTTTCTATTCGCAAATGTATTTGACACGTTTTACGATTTCATTATTTTCTTATGGAATATATTTGATTTAATGACGTATTTAAACACATTTTTATGTCACGTTGAAAAGGACAGTAAAATATTTCAAATTTATTTAATTATCTTCTTTATGTATATACTTATATACGTATACATATGTGTGCGTATATATATATATATATATATATATATACATATATATATATATATATATATATATGGATTTTTCTAGTTGATTATTCCATTGTCAGATAATATTTGAGATTTAAAACAATAAATTAAAAATATCGATTATTAAAGATCATATTTATATAAGGAGTATTAATATTTATTATACATATCTGAAATTTTATAAATATTATAATTTTTTATAGTAATATCAATCATCAATTTCTTAGAGAACGCATTATCAATAATTTTGTAACTTCAACAGAGTTCTATATTACCGATGATCGATAAAATCTTTTTACATTTACGTGCTCTCTCTCTCTCTCTCTTTTTCGAATATAAAAAGCTTTATCAGTCTAGCAATACCAATAATTCCTTTAGTTTGAAATTTGCAGAATAACTTTCGAGTATGTTATCCTTTGTAGGAAAAATGTCGAATAAGATAATTTCGAAGAATCTTCCGATATCGAGAAATTTATTGTGTCGATAAGGAGGAACAACCATTGAAGTAAAATTTTATTTTATTTGCTTTTTTAAATTCCACGTAATAAAAACATATAAAATATTTAATAATCAAAAGTTCATCGAAACGTTTCGCAATTCATATTTGTATCTCAAAATTTTCATATACAATAGTCGATATGACTATTTGCCTACTAATCGTTAAATTATTTCTCACATAATATGGTCGAATATAATTTCACAAAAAAAAAGAAAAGAAGAAAAAAAAAAAGAAAAAAGTAGGAAAAGAAAAAAATAAATTCTCTTTTTTTTGGAAAAAAATACATTTATTTTGGGAAGAAAAATATATATATATTTTATTTAAAAAGAACGTGTATGATTTATATTGTTTTTTTTTTGTGGACTAATGTGAGTCCATGCATTTTTGTAACCGTGTAAAAGTAGATAAAAACGTATGAATAGAGCATATTAAGAAAGCTGTGTAACTGCGAATATCGTATAAAAAAACAAAAAAAAAAAAGAAAAATACCGTGTGAAAAAGTTCCAGTACGTATTTCATTATAAACATAATGTCGTATATTAGCTTGCATGGAAGTGTAACAGGCGTGTATAATTCTGAGCTTCCATTGTTTGCGAATCTCTGTATTTGACATGTGTTTGTCCAAGTTTAACAAATACGCAAATTAAATGAATAAAATGCACGTTGCAGATAAATTGGCACGTAAATCGTTAATAAATAATGAAAATCTTCGCGTCGATTCATCGATAAAGAAAATATATCTCTATCGAATGGTCATTTAACTTTTTCCATGAAAAATTCTAACAAGAGCGAAATATTACGTTGACTATTAATCAAGACATCGTCAATTTTCTAATTTGATTATTTCTTTTTTTTTCCCTTTACCCTTTCAATTTGTTGCACTGTGTAAAAGGAAGATTTTCCTTTTCTTTATCATTTTTTGCTCCTTTTAAAATCTATATCTTGTTATCTGAGAAAATAAATGAAGAAAATTCTAAAGATAAATATGGGATAAAATAATGAGTAAGTTGTTTCATAAAAATTTTTCTTTTAGTTATACTCCTTCTGCGTAAAAATCTTGCATAATTTTATTCATATTAGCATTAATAAAAAAATGCATCGTGAGAGCGCGAATAAAGGACAAATATTATTTGACCATTATTCTTGGTCTATTAATCGTGTTGAATGTAAGAATAATTTCTATTGAAAAATTTATATTCTAAATTATTATTCGCGATCGATTTGTAGACATAATCATGAAACAAAGAGGATTGGATCAGTTGCATCCGATGATATTGCCAACGAAACTTGACAACAATACATACATGTGTGGATACGTCTATGTGTACGCATTTATCCACATACATACGTTGGTATTCCTGTCGTTACTATAAACATAAAGGAAGATAGTAAAGATTGTGTACAGTTCCTTCGCATTCAAGAATATTACTTGGTATCTTTCAGATAGTGTCGTTTCGTTCGTCTCCTATGATGCATCGATAACAAACGCCATTCAATTTTCCATCAAGGTTCTTAACTGATTAACAGTCTTATAGACAGCCAGAGAGAGAGAGAGAGAGAGAGAGAGAGAGAGAGAGAGAGAGAGGTTGAATATTAAAAAAAACTGTATAATAATAAATTTACGGATAAATTGTTTCATCAAAATATCCATAAAAGAAAATTAAATCGATCGCATGACATTCATTTTGTATATAAATAATTAATTCTTATATATATATACTTTCTTTTTCTTTTTCCTTTTTCTTTTATTAATGAAATAATTACTAATTAACGTTCTACAAGAAATGAAAAAAACATCCCATAAGTTGTATTCGCGTTAGTTACATATGTCCACTTAACGTTATCCATTGAACTATTTCAAAGGAGATAGGTGTTAGTAAATTTATATCGCGATAATCCTGTGAATGGATGTTTGAAATTACGCGGGGGGAAAGTGTACGACCGATAAAAATCACATTCACAATGTTTCGAAGCACATTCTTTTATCGTTTCGTCGTATCATTTTTTTCTTTTCTTTTCTTTTCCTTTCCTTTTCTTCCTTCTTTTTCGATACAATAAGAAAAAAGGACATTTTACATAATACACTTAGATGCATACGTGTGTCTAATAATAATGAAAATGAAATGAATTAAATATTAAATAAAAATATTAAATAAAAATATTAAATTATTTTGTAATTATAATGTATACATAAGTGCAGGTATATACAAATTTGATACAATTTTATAATTTATCTTTGATAATAGATAATTTGAAATTATCATTTTGTAATTACCGTTCGTTGGAATCTTTGACAGATCGTAAATTAAATAAAATAAGAAGGTTCGTTGATTTTCACCTGATTTCGATTGTTCGTCGATACTTCGATAGTTTGTCGGGGTTACTTCCTCCTGTCAACAAAATGTTCGAAACTTATCCTAAAGAAATCCATTATATTCGATCAAACTTTCACACTTCGACACTTACTCTCCTACAATCAATATTATCTATATTGCATATATATATATATATATATATATATATATATATATATGTGTACACATCCACATATTTATATAATAATAATTTACATAAAATGGTAATGAAGTACCGTTGAACTAATTGCTTGCATTTGATTTTCCATTTATTCGATAACCACGTATTGTGCTACTCTGAACGATCGTTCAAACATTATCTTCATTACATCACATAAATTAAATTTACCGATGATGAATTTAACGCAAATTTTAGTTAGTCCTGTCATAATCATCAAAACAATTTTGTTTTCACCAATGAAATACGTTTCACTTATCGACCAATATTTATATGCATATATACATATATATATATATGTCTTTTTTAAAAATTATCTTTAATAATTTCATTTGATATGTTTTTTTGTCCTTTTTTGACATACTGAAAGTTAAACGTATGAATTTCATTATTCATTCGGTGTTTCTCCTTTTTCTTACAAAGTTACTAAGAAAGGATGCACAAGATAAGAATGGAATTGATTAAAAATGCAAGAAAAAAAAGAAAAAAAATATAAGAACGAAAAAAAGAAATAGGAAGAAAAAGAGCGTTGGAAGAACGCGACCGTGCATATTTCTGTCTGCAAGTTCGTCATGCAAAAAATGAGGTACCAGATGTTGTGACGTGGAAATAGAAGAGAAATGTAGAGATATTAAAAATCTTGTACGACAAAAGTGCGAGTGTTGCCTTGAAAAGAGTAACGTGATATTAATTGCGCGTAAAAACGCTAACCATTCCAATTTCTGATAATTTTTATGTATTTACAAGAAAATAAAGAGAGAGAGAAACATAATCAAACGTCATTGATAATGATTTTTATTTGCAATATTATAGATTAATTTATTTAACAAAATTTTATAATTAATATTTTATTTTTTTTTATTTTCTATAATAATTGATAGAAACGTTTTATATAACCCCTAAAGATAGGCAATCTCACGGTCGATAGTTGCAATTACGAGCGTCACTTATCGATAGAATATATTTTCTTAAGCCCCCTTACAATGGCTACACCTTATTACACAATTGTACGTATGTGTTGCCTGTCTGTAGGGGCTCGGAAGAAAAACAATTATTAAGTTTATCGAGTGTTGAATACTTTTAGGCGTTAAATACATACTATAATTAATTATTACGAATAACGATGGTATGTTTTAAACGTATTAATCAATGAAGAATATGAAAAGAAAAAAAAAGAAAAAAAAAAAAAGAAGAACGTATTATTTATACGAAACTGTAATTGTATCCGTTTCTCTTCTCTTTCATCCTTTTAATATTTTGAATAATATCGATTAACAAGAAGTACAAAGTAATTAGAGTAGAAATAACGAAGGAGTATAAACAAAGGCATGCACATTCATTTAATTTTCATGGTTTGGACGTGTTTTCTTTGATAAGAGGATAGAAAAAAAAAGTGGCGTACAGTAAATATACAGAAGCGTTTCATAATTTACATCGTTTGGATTTATCATCTAAGGAAATATAAGTTTGCCTTGAACATTGGTTCAATATCTTGGAAAAGTATAATTTTCCGTTTATTTTTCTTTTCTCCTTTCATAATTTCTAATGAAGCGATAGATCTCTATAAGAATATTTTTTTTCTTTATTTTCCTTTTTTGTTTTCCCTCTTTTCTTTTAAGATAAAAAAATGTCTCCATATTTATCATGAACTAACGTATAAGTTTCTTTGGTCGATACAACTCTCAATTTTTCTTTCTTCCTTTCTTTCTTTCTTTCTTTCTTTTCTTTTCTCTTTCTGTTGTTTCTAACCTTTAAAGAAATAAAAAAAAAGTAATGTTTCGATTGCGAAGAAAATTGTAAAGTCTAATGTGAAAAATGAATCGAGTTGGTACATGGACTTCAAAGTCTCTTGTAAGAAATGCGGTGTAGTACGATGTTTCGACTTTATGACTCGTAAACGGCTCATATTTATTTTTCATAAAGAAGTAGGATAAGGAGAAATAGAGAGAGAGAAAAAAAGAGAGAAAAAAGAGAGAAAAAGAGAGAGAGAGAGAGAGAGAGAGAGAGAAGCAGACGAAAGTTTTAAAAGTAACATCCACTGCGAAATTTTCGTATCCTCTCGTTTTTCCTATCCTATATTTACAACGTTGGAACATCTGAAATCGATATGTTGTTGTATCGTAAAAAAGTAAAATAAAGAAAAAATAAAAAAAGAAGATAGATAGATAGATAGATAGAGAGAGAGAGAGAGAGAGAGAGAGAGAGAGAGAGAGAGAGAGAAGAATTAACGATAGAATTCTAGAGGTAGTTAGTTTATTAAAATTCTTTTAATTTGAGTATACGTATTAAATAAAAGTTAGATATTCTTAGTTGATTATTACATAACTACGAGAAATGTTACAATTTGATTTTAAGTAGTACAAGTAGAATTGCGTTAATGTTATTATAATAATGTTATACTTCTCTCTCTCTCTTTCTCTCTCTCTTTTTACTTATTTATCTATCTATCTATCTTTTTTTCCAATTCTGTTTACGATATCCCGTTAGAAAAGAGAAGAGTCGTGTAGAAATTGAACGACACCGAATGAAAGAACCAGATTTAAGGTATAAAATAGGAAACGTGTGGAGTGAGAATGAAAGAGAGAGAGAGAGAGAAAGAGAGAAGGAGAGAGAGAGAGAGAAAGAGAGAAAGAGAGAAGGAGAGAGAGAGAGAGAAAGAGAGAAGGAGAGAGAGAGAGAAAGAGAGAAAGAGAGAAGGAGAGAGAGAGAGAGAGAGAGAGAAAGTAATCCACATCAAGATTTAAATCACCCTTCCAAAGTAAACCATCAAGATGGCGAGATGGAAGACGTTATTTGATCTCATTTCACAAAGATTCGTGAAAAGTAACATGGATATGTCTTTATCATGCTTTGGGTGTTATGCGAAAAGATATACATAAACGATTAGTCGATTGATTTTTAGTTTAAGATTCTTCGATCTATCGATCTATGGATATATATATATATATATATATATATATATATATATATATATCTTTACATGTACATATCTTGGATGTAGTTTAAAAGGATTTAAAAAATGTATGAACTTGCTTATCGGTTCTTTCAAAGGCTTTTGGAATGGATGGAATTTTTATGTGCACGCACGAGAGAATAACAATTTAACTTAGACATATGGAAAATAGAAAAGGACGTGTTTGAATATTCGTTATCAGCTGATATGAAAAATAATATATATGGCTGGCACGATATCGTTAGCCAAGAAAAATGGAGAAAACTGAAGAAAAAATGAAACATTATGTGTAGAGTGATGAAAATAGGGTGCCAGTAAGATTGGAAGGACAAGAAATTGACGTTATTTTGTTTCTCCCTCGTTTTGTAGAGGGTGAAAAAAAGGTTATGTAAAGGTAAACGATGTATATGTATATGTATATTTATGGACGTACATGTATATTCATATATATTTACGTCGATATATGTACGTATACTTAATTTGATCGTTTGCAATTTGATCGAGGAGATAGATAAAATTACAAAAAAAAAAAGAAAAAAAAAACCGAAAAAAGAAAAACAAAAACAAAACAAAAAACGTATTTTTAATTTTATTTATATATATATATATATATATATATATATATATATATATATTTATCAGGAGATATGTACGAGTCAATAATATTTTTTTTTTGGTGAAAGAAAAAACAAAAATATACAAAAAAAAAAAGAGAAGAAAAATTTACTATGACATTATCAAATCGAATGAGAATTCTTATGTAATTTCATTCACAAATTCGTGATATAATACTGATTCATTAAAAGAATAAAAATGCGTAAGGAGGAGGAATAAAAAGTTAAACAGACAGAACGAGAGAGAGAGAGAGAGAGAGAGAGAGAGGGAAAGAGAGATAAATGCAGTGTGTAAAGTAATGAGCAGAACAAAGTGCACAGTGGAAATCGTATTAGCGTGCGAATGAAAGCTTTCGGTCGTGTTAGTCGGAGTTAGAATCCTTTTTTTTTCCTTTTCTTTTTTTTTTTTTTCCCCATGTCAAAACGTGCAGCAATAAGTAACACACAAGTAATCTTTTTCTTTCTTCTTTTTCTTCTTTTTTCTACGTATGTTTGTTCTAAGTAGAAACAAGGAGTAACAACTATTCCAAAGGAATGAAACATCCTACTCTTGCTCTCCAGGGTTCGTCTGTGTTCTTTCGAAGAGGGGAAAAAAAAAAGAAGAAAAAAAGAGAAAAATGAAAAAAGAAAGAAAACAAAAAAAAAAATAAATGGAAGGAAATGAAAAAAGGAATAAAAAATGAAACAAAACAAAGGAAAAAATGACAAACAAAAGAAAAGAAAAGAAAATAAAGCGAAACGAAATAGGACAAGTTAAGTTATGCGAGGATATTCTTCTGTAGAGGAAAATTCCTAAGGTGTCTTATATTTTTCTTATTCATTTTTCCTTTTTCTTTTCTCTTTCGTAGAAAAGAAAATTTCAGATTTTTCCGATGAGGATCAATATCCATGAATTAGAAAAAGAATAAGAAGAAGAAGTAGAAGAAGATGAAATAGAAAAAGAAAAAAGGGAATTAATTAAATGAAATAATACAAATCTTGGGATAAAGAGGAAAATAGGAATATGACAAATATGATGTAAACGGATTTATGATTCGACAGATAGAGATGCGCGTGGATGAAACAAGTTAAATCCACCTCTCACAGAGTATATATAGGGATAGTTCGAGGGAGAGTTAGATCGAGGAGGTATCCTGTTGCTTCGGATGCCGTTGTGCCAAGTCAGTAGCTACGAAGAGGATTCGTTCTATAGCATGTCACGTGAAACATTCCGTTAGGGGTGATAGGATGTAGTGGGGTGACAAGGAGTACAGTGGTAGTTATGCTAGTGGTGGTAGTGGTGGTGGTGGTGGTAGTGGTGGTGGTAGTGGTGGCGTTGGTGGTGGTGATGGGTGGTAGTTGGGTGGTGATAGTGGTGGTGGTAGTGGTAGCTAAAGAGGGAGCAAAATAGAAGAGGTTGAGTTTTTCATCTCCCCCACCTCGGCTGTATCCTGGAGATATAAAGTGATCGCGTACACGCTCGAAGCACAGTCATTCCGACATTGAGACTCAGAACAGTACGGTAGTACTTACAGTTTAGTACGCGATTATTGTTCGATTATAAATCGTAACTTTCTTCTTCTTTCTTTCTTTCTTTTTTATCTTTGATTCTTCTTCTATTACGAGAAAGAAAGAGATAAATAGACAGATAGATAGATAGATAGAGAGAGAGAGAGAGAGAAGAAGAGAAAGAGAGAGAAAGATTGACCAATTTAAATTCGTTTTTCATTTTCATCGAGGAAGACAACAAAACTCAAGGTATAGATTTATTATTGATATAATATTACATTAATTTCGAGCGATATTAATCTTTTTCGTTGTATGCATTATTTATGTGTTTTTTTATTCTTTTTTTTTTCTTTTTTTTTTTTTTTTTTTTTGCATCAATTTCTTTTTACGAAATGTCATACTTCCACTTTTATCGAGCGTACAATAATCGTCGTGGATCATGCCGCGGGGATCGACTTTCGATCGATCTTTCGAAATGATTTGAAAAAAAAAAATGAGAAAAAAAAGAAAAAGAAAAAAATACAGAGAGAATATTGAAACAGGTTTAATAGCCAAGTGACAATATCGTTTACGGGTGAGAGTGTTAGAAAGAGAAGGAGAAAAAGATCGACGAGTTTTGATTACGTTTTTTTTATTTTTTATTTTTTTTTCTTTTTTTCTTTTTCTTTTTAGCAATACTCGAGATATAATATTACACTAATCGTTTAAACTATTGATTTGACTCATAGATCGACGTTTGATCGATATTGGGGATGATTTGAAAATACAAAAAGAAAAAAAAAAAGAGAGAAAATTAAAAGAAAAAAAAAAGGTAAAGAAAAAAGGAACATTGAAATACGAAAATTGTTGGATTTAATAAATAATTGATACGTTTAATCAATGTTCATGTGGTTAAGATAGAGAAAATCGTTAAAAGAGAAAGAGAGATAGAGAGAGAGAGAGAGAGAGAGAGAGGGAGAAATAAGTAGACAAGGAAATGAACTTTTTAATTGTTCATCTTTACCACCCCTCGTTCCCTTTTTCATTTCCAACTATCAAGAGTTTTGTAAAAGATAAATGAAAGGTATATAAGATATCGTATTTCTTAGAACTGATTGATAATACATTTTCGTTAACTGATGAATATTATTTTATCCCAGATAGCCATGAACTCTTTTTTTAATTGTAAATATAATACGTGACTGAAGTAAAAAAAAAAAAACATTATTATTATAATTATTATTATATTATTTTTTGTGTTTTTTTTTTTTTCTATTTCATTTTCATTTTTTCTTTTTCGTTTTCTTTCTTCGCTCTCGTTTTTTATTCTTTTATCTTCCCTCTTCTTTTATTATTATTACATATAAAAGTTTGCAGGACTTTGAACGTTTTGTTCTTCGTTTTTTTTTTTTTTTTTTTTTCTTTTTTCTTCTATTTTCTGTCTTGGAGAAAAAGCAATGCAGTTTGGTGTCCTTCCACTTCAATTACGTTATTCAATTGATTGAGAAATACGACGACCGTCCTCTCCTCAAACTTCTTGTTCGTTTCTCGAGTTAGCGCTCATTTTATCCAATGAGAAATTATTATGAAATAATTAAATGGATTATTATAATTATATATATATATATATATATTATAACTTTTGTATGATCAACTTTTTTTCTTTCGTTTTTCCTTCCTTTTCTTTCTTCCTTTTTTTTCTCGAATTAATTATAATATAAATTAATACAATTTTAATTAGATGAACAAATCATTTTTCAATTAATATATATATATAAATGTTTAATTTGATTTATTTCAAATAAAATAATAGAAAAATATTTATGAATAAAAAAGAAAAAGAAACAAAAAAAAAGAAATGAAAAAGAATGAAAGGAAGGAAAAACGAAAAAAGAAAATAGAGAAAAGGGAAAAAATGTCTTTATCAAGGATATTCTCTGGTGACATTATTATTTGATCTGAAGGATCGAAAACGCGAGATAAGAGCGACATTCGTGCACTTAAGATCTATATAGGATCTTTCTATATAGTTATTATCAGATACACCGAGAAGGTCTTTTATCGTTTATACTGTTGGAAATCGATTATGAAAGAACGTAGCACGGTTATGGAGTACTAGTCGATGTGGGAATACGATTTTAATGTTTACCGATCGATTCGATATATCTCTTCTATAAAGTGGTTACTATCAATTTATTAGTGGCAAACATTTGCATTCAATATTTTACCTCAAGCGAGTCGAATCAAATCGAATCGAATCGAATCGAATTGAATTTTTGGAGAGTGCAAAAAAAAAAGAATGAGGGAAGAAATTATCAAAAAAAAAAAAAAAAAAAAAAAAAAAAAGAAACGTTCGCGCGTTAATCGATTTATGCGAAATTTTTGTTATATTTATTTGATAGAGATTGTAAAAATTTTCTTCGTTTGTTTATCGTTAAAAGAATTTTTTTTTTCTTCTTTTTTTTCCTTAACAAAGAAACAAAAGCTCGAAAGATTGGAAGGAGTTTTTTGTTTTCACACGAAAATTTTTACATTACCTAAAATAAAGTTTTTACTTTTCAAAAGTTCATTTCCCTGTTCTTTTTTTTTTTTTTTTCCTTCGAAGAAAAGAAAGAAACGAAAAAGGAAAGAGATTGTTCGATTCTCGAAAGAAAAACTTCATTTGCAATGAAACAAAAAAAACATTTCGTACGAATAAAATTAATGAAAATTCCTAGTACATATGTTACTATTGGATCTTATATTATGGTCATTTTTTTTCTTTCTTTTTATTTTTTTTTTTTTTTTTTTCTTCACTTCTGTTATAACAGACATACACTCATTGCCTTGTAAAGGGCTTGTGTCCGTCAATCAAACTCACGTCGTATTACCTACTTCGTTCACCCTTAGGAAAGCATTATACATATATATATATATACATACTTTGGACTTGGGAGGGATTCGTGGTTGGTTCGTTCGTTGATATTGCATCGACTAAAGGAAGGAAGAAAGAAAGAAAGAAAGAAAAAAAGAAAAAAAATGGAACTTCGTATAAGTTTGACGTTTTCCTCGAGTAATAAGGAAATGATGGATAAGCATGGACGATTGAACAAATATTTGTTCAGTATTTAAATCTTTACCGAAGCCCCATATAATACGATTTACACGAAAATTCTAATGGATTTTTTTTTTCTTTTTTTTCTTTTTCTTTTTCTTTTTTCTTTCTTTTTTTATTTTTATTATTATTATTATCACCCAAATCGTTCACTTTAATAAATAATGACAATTAACGAACGAATAAGAGAAATAAAAGAACATCGTTAATGTTGAACTTTTGAATTTGAAATGTTCTTTTTTTCTTTTTTTTTTTAAATTTTGTTTATATGAATTTACATAATACAAATGTTTTCGTTAATTTTCTACGCGCATTTTCCTCTATTGTAAGTTTTCAATTAAACTTTCCATAATCTTTGTTCGGCAAAGCATAAGACGATGAATAGTTTCGCATCGTAGTTTCGAACCTTCGCGATTATATTATTCGATAGTTCAGGAAAGTTCGATTAAACGTGTAATGCTCATCAACGAGGATCATCGTTTATCGTTGTTAACAACAATAAATAATATCGAACGACGGTGTATCGAACGTTCGGGAATAAAGACTTCGGAACTATCATCGACGGTATTGAAAATTAACGCGAATGAGAAAGAACGAGAAAAAGGATGAACGGTACGAGAAAAGTTAGAGAGATGAAGTATTCGAAAATTTTCAACTTTCAAGTTCGTTCCATTGAATTCTTTATATCTCCTTTCTTTTCTTTTTTTTTTTACGATTGCTAAAAAAGAAATTCAGAAGAAACCCCCCCCCCCCCAAAAAAAAAGAAAAAGGACACGAAGAAAAGGAGAGAAAAATTTTATTCAACTTTCGCGATATATAATACGTGTGATCGTTGAATCTGAATTAAATGCTTGTGTTTGACAAAGAAAAAAAAGAAAAAACAGTAAAAAGAGTAAAAAATTATTATATTGAACAATATATTATCTTGAAAGACAAACGATTATTAAATTAATTAATTACCGATTAATTTTTTGAGACATAATACGCGCGATCATTGATTCGTGCTATCAATTTATTCAATCGATTTAACTAATCGATTAATTCAATTGAATGTGACTTCATTTATTTGGTTTGATAAAGAGGACATTGGTTTTTAATAAAAGATACGTCCTCTGTTCTGGTTTATCCATTTGTATTGAATTATTATTTGTCGAATGCAAGTTAGTAATGGTTAAGCGTCCATTCAGATTGGATTTATTTATTTCGAGAGGAAAAAAAAAGCTACGAAAGGAAAACACATCGACGATTGATCGATCGATCGAACTATTTCAAACCAATCATGAAATTCTTCAATTATGAAATGTCAAAAATTAAATGTCGATTTTCTTCCTCTCTCTCTCTCTCTCTCTCTTTATTTTTTTTTTTTATTTTTTTTTCGAAATTGTTCGACATTAAATAATTTTCTTCGTCTTTTTTCTTTTTCTTTTTTCTTTTTTTTTCCACTTTATACCGACTTAGTTAGATTACGATGGTATATTTATTCTCGAGATCGAAACGAAAATGGCAAGATAAAAAAGAAATCTATTAGAGATGACGGCTAAGCACGATTAGATTGCTAGCTCGTTTCATACCGATACGTTTTCTCTTTATATGTTGACGTTTTTCTAATAGAAGGATAGAGAAAAGAAATAGAGGGCAAGAGAAAGAGAGAGAAAGAGAGAGAAAGAGAGAGAGAGAGAGAGCGGAAGAGGGAGAGAGAGAATTCCTATCCTTTTTGCAGGAAGCTTTAAAAGCTCATGTAAGCAGCTTTACGGCTTGATTAAGGACGACCATGAAAGGAGAAAGAAAGAGATAGAAATATAGAAGCGAAAGAAAAAAAAACAGAAACGAGAAAGAACGATTCCAAACCTTTTAACATGTCGACGGAAATATGGACTCTTTGAAATTCGTTTAATATTGGAGAAAGAAATTTTAAATTCGCACTTTTTTTTCGGACGGACGTAGCGTAGCTTAAAAAGAAAAAAAGAAGAAGAAAAAAGGAAAGATCTTTTTTTTATATATATATATATATATAAACCCCTGCGCGTATGTTACATTTTATGACATACCTGTAAGTGCAGGTTGCCTAGCATTAGGGGCCGAGAAAAATGTCATTTATCGATAAACTATATACGAAAATCTTATTATCGACACGTTATATCGAATATTGTCGTTCTTAATATTGATACGATTAAGAGAGGATACAATAAGCGGATATACAATTGATTAATAAAATATAGACTATTTGGAAAAAAGAAATAAATTGATCGATGTTAAGGAAGATTAAATTTTCAATTTAAAAATTCATAAGAATTAAACGAATGTGAATTATAAAGATATACCAGTTGACGTATTCGAGATGAATGGAAATAATTCAAAACCACGTTCATTATAAAAATTTGATTTGACGTTAACATTATCGACAGGCAAAATATTTTTTTGTTATCGCGGGGAGGAAAAAAAAAAAAGAAAAAAAAGAAAAGAAAATGGCGAAGAATTCGATCTGTATAAATTATATATATATGTGTGTGCGCGTGTATATTTTTTATTTTTTTTTTTTTTTACCAGTTTGATACGAATTAAATTTCGTTATCTTTCGTTCGATCATTCGTTTTATTCTTTTTTTTATTTTCTATTCATTTATTTTGTTCCTTTAGTCTTTTTTCTTTCTCTTTTTTTTGCTTTTTTTTTCTTTTTCTTTTTTTTTTCTTTTTTTGTATACAAAACTTTAGTAATCATTACACGTAGTATCTGTACGTACGTACATTATAAATCTATGAATTCGATATCATATTGGAAACTGATAAAAATGCTGAACGACAACCTATTCATATTTACAAGCATACACGTATGTAGTAGTTGAAATGATTCTGTAATATATACATATACATACATACATACATGCATGCATATCTATATGCATATCTACATCCATACATATATGCATGCGTATATACATGCGTGCATATATATATATATATGTACATTTACATATATACATCTATACATCCATATACAAGTACATACATACGTATTTATATATATATATATATATATATATATATATACGTACATACATATATGCCTATGTATATGCATACACAAAAGCTTACAAAAATATTCATATAATATCTTATAAAAACATGAAAGTATTACCACATATATATATATATATGTGTGTGTGTGTGTGTGTGTGTGTATGTATGTATGTATGTATGTATGTATATATATATATGTATGTATATGTATCAGTACGAGGAAGAAAACATTTTCGTTTTGTTCGATATCAGTGGGATATAACAAAATGATATCGTTTATGGGAATAAACTTTGTCCCTTTTCTCCACCCTTTTTCGCCCTATCCCTTTCTCTCTCTCTCTCTCTCTCTCTCTCTCTCCATCTCTCTCTATTTCTATTCTTTTTTATAGCTGCCAGTAGGAGATCGTAACGACGCATTAACGAAGGTCTTTGACAAAAATCACGCTGAGTCGGAAAAAGGTCTCACCTAAATCGTTGGTGATAACCTTTTAAGCCCGTTAATAATGTTTCTATTCTTTACTTTTTCTACTTTTTCTTTTCTTTTCTCCTCCTCCTCCTCCTCCTCCTCCTCCTACTCCTACTCCTTTTCCTCTTTCCTTTTTTTTTTTTTTTATGCAATTGGAAGAGGCCAATTAAAATTGCTCGCTTAAAATTCACGTTCTTTATGGCATTTAATATATATATATATATATATATATATATATATGTAGTATTTGTTCATTCATAATTCGTAAATATTTCTCTGTAAAAGATTAATTCGAGAGATTTCATTGATAAATCTTTGAAAACTCGAGATATTTGTTTGTTTTCTTATTTTATATTTTCCTTTTTATTTTCATCTATTTTACTTTTTTTCTCCATCTTTTGTTTTTTCCATTTTTTGTAAACGCAATACTCGTCGAAGTCGTTGAATATGTGAAATGATTTTTAGTGAGATGTATATCGTCGATCGATTAAATTTCACTGTTTTTTTATCTTTTTTTTTTTTTTTTTTCAGAGAAAGAAAGATGCAGTCGCTACGGGGTGCAGTAATATTGACGATGTTCTTGATCGTTATGATTGGTTGGACTACGGCGATACCAACACCCGAAAAGGATGTACTTTTGAACGACGTAGACGTGAGTGTGATCTTTTAATAAAAATTCATATTAATTACTTTCAAACGATTAATATAAAGTTTTATCACGTTTAATCACTTTAATCGAAGATTTTTATATCAGAGAAAAGAAAAAGTATGCGAGTTATCTCTAGGATAAGTTATTCCCTAGGATAATATTTTTTCTAGGCGAGCGAAAATTAAAATGGCTCGGAAAATCATAGTTAAGAGTCAAATACAAAAATATATATATATATATTTTTTTGATTAAAATATTTTTTATTTTATTTTTCATTATCTCTCTCTCTCTCTCTCTCTCTCTATATATATATATATATATATATATATATATATATATACATAATCACTATTAGTTTAATAATTAAACGACAAGTATAATTGGCACAAATTGTAGATGAGTTTCGATCGAAAGTATTTAACGTATTGCTTTGAAGAAATAGATCTATTTGAAATAACAAAAATCGAAATGAAAGAAAAGAAAGAAAAAGAGAGAGAGAAAGAGAGAGAGAGAGAAAGAGAAAGAGAAAGAGAAAGATTAAATAATCGAACGAACGAATGGAGACGCAATCCCGCGTTCCGTTTGATATTTCAATGAAAAAAAGAGAGACAAAGAGAGAGAGAGAGAGAGAGAGAGAGAGAGATAGAGAGAAAGAGGGAGAGATAGATAGATAGATAGGTAGAAAAAGAGATAGAGACAGAGAGAGAGAGAAAGAGAGAGAGTGAGAGAGAGATGTATATAATCTATTGGAGCATATTTAAATGACAAAAGTAAAACGAGTAGCTTTAATGAGAAGCAAGACTTTAATGAGAAGACCTTTTACGAAAAATGAATAAATATATACATGCATACGTATATCATATAACAAGAAGTTAATGTTTACTTGGTAGAAGTTAATCAAGTTACTTTTATCGATTAAATTCTTTAGTTGGATCTAAAAAAAAAAAAAAAAAAGAAAAGGAAAAAGAAAAAAGAAGAAAAAGATAAGCCATGCTACTTTTTACGAGTTCTCTATCCCTGTTTATTTACGATTATGGGGATATGTTTGATGATATTTCGATATTTCCTATCGTAATAATCGATATTCCGTATTATATCTTCGTTTCTATCTATCCATCTATCTATCTCATTCTCTTATTCTCTCTCTCTCTCTCTCTCTCTCTCTCTCTCTCTCTTTATCCTTATAAACGATATATTTATTTGTTTATAATTTATCGAATGTCCTTCACGAAATAACAAGATCAAACGATTTTATCTAACTTTAATCGTTAAAATCGAATTGAAGGATTAATAATAAATTTGATAATTAATTAGTGATTTTAATAATGAACGTTATCTCAACGAAATTATTTTACACACACACACACAAATATATATATATACATATATGTGTGTATAATTGGTATATATAATATATTGCATATCTCATTGGTTTTAAAGATTGTTCGTAATAATTTTATTATTATCTATTATCTATTATCTATTATCTTCGTTTTATTTATTAATCACGTCATTGTATTTATCTCTCTCTCTTTCTCACATATACACACAAAATTAAATTAAAATATGTTAATTCTATGTTCGTGTGTGTGTGTGTGAGAAACAGAGAGAAAGAGAGAAAAATATATATATATATATATATATATATATATATATATATAATGATTTTATCATCCCGTTATCAACAATATCCTTTTAATATTTTTTTGATCGTTTCTTAGAATTTCTTTCGATATTACGCATGAAAGAGCTCGAAAAAATGAATCTTTTTGACTGGATATCTGTTTAAAGAAAAAAAAAAAAGAAAAAAAACAAAAAGAAAATAGATAAAAGAAATGAGGGATATAGAAACCTGTTGCATGGATTTTATAAAGAGAGAGAGAGAGAGAGAGAGAGAGAGAGAGGTAGAGAGTAAATCTCTGCATTCACTCTTTGTCGTGACTCAATTTCACTGATATATACGTGTATATATTTTTTTTTAAAAGAGTAACTTTTTATCGCCATAGAAAAAGAAAAAGAGAGAGAAAGATAGAGCTCTTTGGATGAACGACGAGGCATTGAGTTATAAACGTGAATCACGTTTTTGTGCACGAAAGCATGTACGATTTTACGTTGTATATTATAAGAATTTATTTCTTTCTCTTCTTTTTTCTTTCTTTCCTTTTTTTTTTTTTTTTTTTTTTAATTGACAATTGAAAGATAAAAAAGAAAGGGGAGATTCAAAAAAAAAAAAAAGAAAAAAAAATGAAAACCGTACGGTCTTTCCTCTTTTGAAAATGGTTTTAAAGGTAGCCACAAAAATTGCGATTGATTTTTGTCTCTGTTTTTGTTTTTCCAATCAATTCATTCCATTAAGTGACAAGAAGAAAAAAAAAATCGGGATACCTTCGATCTGGGAAAAAAGTTTTTTGGAAAAAAAGAAAAAAAAGGAAATAAGAATTTTATTTATTTCGTAATTAATTATATACTTATGTATGTATGTATGTATGTATGTATGTATGTACGTACATACGTATGTATATATTAATATTCTACAAATACAGATGAAATGATCGAATTTACAAGCTGACGCAAAGCACTGATAGTGGATTAAATATATACGTGCAATTTGGAAATATGACCTTTTACGTATTAAAAGCAACCAGGAGATTCATGTAGCACGTAACGTAATTTCCTGCGGCAATGCAACGGACTTCTTCTTTTAATTAGTTACACCATTGATATTTTAACTTCTTTGTTAATTGAACTACTAATTTTACGCGTCAAACACGTCATAGAAACTTTGTTCGTCCCTTATAATCGTGTACCATATAATTTTGTCACTTTCGATTGAAACCACAAAACGATTATCTATGTCTATCAAATTTGCGTAGAGTATTTCCCATTTACGCTATTTCTCTATTTCTCTCTCTCTCTCTCTCTCTCTCTCTTTCTCTGTTTGTCTCTGTCTCTCTTTATTTTCGAAGTACTGTCATTTGGGAAATACGAAAAGTGGTTTACCGCGTTTGCTATCGTATTTGTACAACATCGAGATTGTTATCGTTCACATCGCACGAAATGATTGCTCTCCCTCGTTCTCTTTTTTCTCTCTTTCTCTCTCTCTCTCTCTCTCTCTCTCTCTCTCTCTCTATCTCGAAATTATTATTTAATTATTCAAATCCTATGATAAATTAATGAGAAGAATTAATCCATAGGAAAGATACGAAATCGCGTATAATTATTGTATGGAAATATTTTGAGTACAAAATTAAAAAAAAAAAAAAAAAAAAAAAAGAAAACAAAAATTAGAAAACAAAGAAAGCTAAGTTAAAAGAGTTTATTAATAAAATATTAAAATTTTATTTCATCGCTTTTCTTTCTATCAATGTGATATAACATAGGTGTTGACATAATCGTATAGATCTCTTTGAGACGAATCTTCAATATGAATCTTCTGAAAATTGCGGATTGAATAATATTTTTTCTTTCTTTTTTTTTTTTTTTTTTTTTTTTTTTTTAACAGGATCACCTTCAAAATTTAACGAACGAATAAGATGACAGGAAAGATTCATTCCTGGGCACGTACTTACATTTTTACTTTTTTACTTATCTTAAGGCTATCGTGCAATCACGCAAAGGTATTGTCTTTGAAAGAATTAATTTGGACGAACACTGAGTTTATACTTTTTGTCAATAGAAATTGCTTTTCTTCGTACAGATAGAGTAATATTTTATTTTAGTTTATCTAGAATAACTTTTTGTAGAATTCGTTGTTTTTACTGCTTTTTTTTTTGTTTTTTTTTTTTT
The DNA here is from genome assembly GCF_050613455.1 of Vespa mandarinia. Taxonomy (NCBI): domain Eukaryota; kingdom Metazoa; phylum Arthropoda; class Insecta; order Hymenoptera; family Vespidae; genus Vespa; species Vespa mandarinia. Next base: position 7,590,232 of record NC_140816.1, on the reverse strand, counting down.
TTTTCTTTTTTCGTGGGGTTTTTTTTTTTTTCTTATACCACATGATATAGATCTCATCTTTCAATGGTCACGAGCATATTCGAGTGTTAGAAAAATTAGAGATTAAATAATTTTGTAAAAAATGTTATCACGATGTTATTATGATGATGTTAGCAAGATTATTTAACACGGAAATGAAAGAAGGTATTTAAAAAAAAAAAAAAAAAGAAAAAAAAAGGGAACAAAGAAAGAAAGATAGATAGAAAGAAAGAAAGATTACACCAAGAACGTGTTACGGCATTTTTTACGTAACATTTCCCGTAAGGGATGAAATCGTAGTAGAATATTAAAGATTGAATTCGATTTCAATAAATCAAACGTTCGTTATATAAGAAAATTAATATTTCATTTCGCTTCTGATTATTCCCAAGGTAATATTGTTATAGTTTTCTTTAATAAACTCCAGAATGTTTTATTTTTTGATATCAAAATAAATATAAAAAAAAATATCATAATTTCATATGTATAAAAAAAAATTTCATAATTATAAAATCTAATAAAAAAATTTCATAAATATAAAAAAAAATATCAAAAATATCACGCGCTCGCGTGAGTGTATATAGAAATATGTTCAATCGATTTTGTTCATGTTTCTCCTATTATATCGCATATGAAGATCGAACTTTGATCAGAGATCTCTTCAATTTTTTTTTTCTTTTTTTTTTTTTTTTTTTTTTTGATTTATTTGACAGATATCGTATTTTTTAGGTTACAATCTTCTTTCTTTATTTTTTTTTTTCCTTCTCTATTTATTTTTCTTTTTATTTCGGACTAATAATCCTGCGAATTAAATGCTCGTAGTATATATGAAGGTCCAAAGGGAAGTTCCACAAAAAAAAAAAAAAAAAAGAAAAAAAGAAAAAAAATAGAGAAAAAGATAAAGAGAACAGAAGATCCAGGAAACAAGAGAAATGCCGGTTTGACGTTTATAAGCACGTTGAAATTAATGTTTACATGAAAATCGGATGGACGTCTGTTAAAATTTGATTATCCACTAAGACGGGATTATCGGTTATCGAATCAACCACGAGTTCCTTTAACTTCCGGCATTTTCATTTTTATTTCTTCTCTTTTTCCTTTTTTATCGCCCTTGAAACGATTGCACTCGAACGATCAGAAAATTTTTCAAGTATGAAAATGCAAATGGTGAAATCAAATCGACCTTACGAGATCTCTTCTCCTCCCCTTTCTCCTTCTCCCCCTCCTTCTTCTTCTTCTCTTTCTTTTTCTCGAGTTTCAGTATACAATCCATTTGTTATAATATACTATTAAAAAAAATTATATAATTACATTATATATATATATATATATTTCTTTCTCTCTTTTTTATTTTTTTTTCTCAAATATTGCAACCTAAGGCAAAGTTAGAAAATGTCAGGCTATATAATCTAAAGTAAAATCTACGAAGCTTTTACAAAATACTGACTCGACGTTCGTTTTGCTGATCTCGTTTAAGAAAAAATTCCGATTAAATGTCTCCCTACGGGATATATATATATATATATATATATATATATATATATATTTAGAAAAGTTTCGTTGCTTATTTGATAAATGTCGAGAATACACGAAGTTAGAATTTTGCTAAATGAACATGATGCTAAACAAATTAAAGGGAACAATAAAAAACGAAGAAGAAGGAGAGAGAGAGAGAGAGAGAGAGAGAGAGAAAAGAAAAAGCTGAAAGTAACGAAACGTCATGAACAATCGACGTAATCGATCTCCAAAGCTTGTATCGTAGAAAAGTCGATACGGAACGTTTCAACTGGTTCCAACTGTCGATATATTTTATGAATTCATGCAAGAGAGAAAAAAAAGGAATAAGAGAGAGAGAGAGAGAGAGAGAAAGGAAGAAAAAAAGGGTAAAGGATAAGGATGAGAGTGGAAAGTTTAGTGGGGTTGGTTGAGGGAGAGAGAAACCACGTCAGAAAAATGTACGAAGGATTGTCTTAAAAGACCTTTCGATGGTTTATTGAGATTTAGAATTAGGTAATAACTCTAACGAAGAGAAGGATCAAGAGAGAGATAAAGAGACAGAAAGATAGATAGAGAGAGAGAGAGAGAGAGAGAGAGAGAAATACCTCGTAAAGATGAGTTTCTCGTTTATATGGTACTATCGTAAAAATAAAACACCCTTATGTCGATCCATTTTGTTACTTTTCAACGAGAGACATCGTCAGATATAAAAAAAGTAAAAAAAGAAAAAGAAAAAAAGGAACGAAACTTATTTCCTTTCGTTCTTTCTTTTCTTTTTTCTTTTTTTCTTTTGTTTTGTTTCTTTTCTTCTTTTTTTTCTTTGTTTTTTTAGATCGATCTAATAATTCTATAGTCATTTTACTAGAGAATCGAAAAAATATGTTTTGTTTTTTTTTTTTTTTTTTTTCTTTTTTTTTCGAATACGTACGTGCATACGTGGAATTACTTTAATTTTTCTTTTTTACTCGTTAGTCATTAACTTTTGTATTACATGACTGTTTTTTAAAGATCTTCTTTTTTTTTTTTCTTGTCTTTTTTTTTTGCTTCATTTTAAAGAATACAAATACAGTATCGTTTATATGCCTCTCAAAAACACAAATAGTTGAAATGCTTAACTTTCCATAAACTTTCTTGTCATGGTTGACGGTTTGCTGATATCGTTTCAACTTAACTAAGAAGAATATCATAATATCATTAGTATACATACACGTATATATATATATATATATATATATATATATATATATATATATATATATATATATATATACATGTATCAAGGAGACAAGAGATTTTCATGGAATGCAAACGAGGAGTTGAAACTGCTTGGATGCGCGAATCGTTTACGCTCAAGCAAACATACTTTAACCTTATTCTCGTTATCGCAACGTAACTGCATCCAAACTTTCCTTGTAAAACAAAACGAGCTTTAGAATTCTAACGAAAGGTCGGTAGAGAACGAAGAACGAATGAGTAGGTGGATGGGTGGGCTGAGTTAGATGGGATTGGTGGTGTTGAAGGTTGAGGGTTCAAACTGACGAGGGAAATGTCGCGCGCTCGTCTTTTCACGAAGTAATCAGAGAAACGGTAATTAACTTCCTAGGAAAATAAAATAATATATCGTGGAAAGATTATTACATTACCAGATGAAAGAGAAATTTCAAAAAAAACAAAAAAAAAAAAAAAAAAAAGAGAAAAAGAAAGAAATAATAACAATAAAATACAAGATTTAAAAGAAAAAAGAAAGTCGCCTTGCATTCTTTTTGTTTTATTTTTTTTTTCTTTTTTTGAAATTTTAGCGACAATGATTAGTCACGCGTACGCGTAAATTGACACGAGTTGTTATTAACATTGATAATTAGGAAACTTAAGGAAATGATATTACGTTGGAAGATAAAAAAAAATTAATAAAATAAAAAGTGATAAAGAAAAATCGAAAAAATATAAGTAGCTATATGTCTTTGGAATTTTTTTATAACGATTAATCACACATATGTGTGTGTGTGTGTGTGTGTGTGTGTGGATGAATTGAATTTAAATCTATGTATGTGCGTGATCGAATGTATAAATTGAACATAAACTTTTGTATCCGTGTGTACGTGAATATATGTACGTATGCGTCTATGTTGCTATGCTATATATATAAATTATATATTCAATTATATATTCAATTATATATTGAAATGTTAAAGTTAAAGTAACAATAATATAAATATATAGGATAGAGTTAATGTATTTACAATAGTGATAGTGATAGTAGATAGTGATATAGCGTTAGTAGTCACTGTTATGATAATATAACTAAGTATGTCAAGTGTATTTAGATATAACTATAACAACTATCGGTATCTTACGTTAATTAAATTCATATTTCAAAGTAAAGTTATCTCTTCCTCGAAGTAATTATTTTAAGAATTAACATTGTCCCAGTTCTCTCGAAGCGATCTTTCGTTTACATTTAGAAATCTATGGTCATACATAAGAATAATTTATTCTTCAAACACTATAGATATTAGATAACCAATATCGAAGTTTATGCTGATTTAAAAGGTTTTCTCGATCAGAGAAAGAGAGATTGAATGTGTTTTTGTACTTTCGAATGTTCTGAGATAGAAACTTCAGGGAATTTGTTGAAAGTTAAATTTCGCGTTTAGACAATTTACAATATAGACAGAGAGTTAGATAGATAGACAGATAAATAGATTGAGAGAGAGAGAGAGAGAGAGAGAGAGAAAGAGATTTTTATTGAACTAGAATATTTTCTAAAGCAATCTCATGAAAGCATTTTAAATGATACATATATATATATATATTGAAAGTCACTAATTAAAAAAATAAATAACATTTTTCTTTCTTCTCAAAAAAGAAAAAGAAGACAAAGATAATATAATAAGATATAATAATACGATTTTTTTTTTTTCATTTATTTTACATTTTAAATTGGAATAATTTTATTATTATTATTATTATTATTATTATTATTATTATTATTATTATTATTATTATTATTATATTAAAAAATTAATGTATCGGAATCTTTTTTTTTTTTTTTTAATTAATACAAAATTAATTTTAATCTCTCTGGAATGAAAAGATAGTATACACAAAAATGATTTAAATTAACAAGAGAAGAAGAAAAGAAAATAAATACATATATATATATATATATATATATTTTTTTTTTTAATGTAAAAAGTGTAAAAGCACTTTGTCTATTTTCTTTTTTTTTTTTTTTAAATTAGAAACAAAAAAAAAAAAAGAAAGAAAGAGAAACGAAAAAAAAGAAAAAGAGAAAAGGAAAGAATACATACTTTCGTTTTTCCTCATTGCAGTTGGTGGATGATGACGGTAGCATCGATGCAGCACTAATAAATTATCTATTTACGAAGCAGATCGTAAAACGACTTAGAAACCAACTCGACATTGGAGATCTCCAACGTAAGCGAAGTTATTGGAAGCAATGCGCCTTCAATGCAGTTTCCTGCTTCGGCAAATAAATCATTCTACTTTATTGCTTGCACAAAGGAAAGATAAGGGAAAAAGAAAAAGAAGAAAAAGAAAAAAGAAAGGAAAAAAAAATGATAAAAAACAAACAAAAACAAAAAAAAAAAAAAAAGAAAAAAGAGGATACCATATTCAACTATCTCTATTTCCCTCTTTTATCCTTTTCAAAGTCTCGCCTTAAAAATGAAATAATTACGACGAGAAAGATATCTTCAATAAAGAACAACAAATATATACGTATATATAAATATATATATATAAATATATTTAAATTAAATAATCAATTAATTAATTATATATGATGCAATTACGATCGTCCTAATATCCGCAATAGAATTATTTTATTAGTCGTATGTATTTCTACGTGAAAATTAATTTTCAATCATTATTAATAATCACATAAATTGTAGGAATGTTTAATTAATAAGAGGGAATTGTTAACATACACACATACATATATATATGTATATATATTAATTTTATTAATTTTATGTATATATATATTTTTATAAAATTAATAAAATTAATACATATTTAATAATATATATATATATATATATATATATATATATATATATATACATATATCTTTTTTTTTATTATATGTTTATTAATAATAATCGAGAAACGTTATTGTTTTTTTAAATTAGAGAAATAATAATGAAAAATAGTAAAGTTGGCGGATGTAAAGGGGAAACATCGATCGTTTCTGCAATATCCTCTCAATACCGAAGCAAGAAGTAGTTTAGTAAAATACATATCCTATTTGAATTTGATTTTTTCTTTGTTGTTATTATTGTTGTTGTTGTTTTTTCCTAATAGATATAAGGAAATAAATAAGAAAATATTGTCGATCTTTATTATTCGTTCGATCTGAGGGAACATATTGAAAATATTGATTATTATAACTAATGGAGTCTTTATCTTCTGAATCAAATACTACGATACTATTTATCTATCTAATTAAATAATTAATAAAATAATGGAATATATTAATGGAGTATGTGCAATGTATTCGAAACTTACGATACCATAATATGATGTCCATAAAAATTGTTTAAAATGTATTAAGATTAATCTTCAATGAAAAAAAAAAAAAAAAATAAATAAATAAATAAAAAAAGAAACAAAGCAGTATTATACTATATACCTATATTTATGTTATAATTAAGAATCTATATTGGTTACAGATAATGATACGTTAATATAGGATTTTATTTCCATTAAAATTGTATTTATTTAGTAAAAAGAAAAAAAAAAGAGAAGAAATATATTTCGTTCGTAATATGCTGTTGTTATAAATTTAATTAACAATTTAATGTAAAAGGCATATTTTATATTTACACAATTTATTCACATGCTCTTGATTATTTTAAAAAATATCTAAATATTATTATTATTATTATTAATATTATTATTATTATTATCATCATTATCATTATCATTAATTACAATTAGTTCCTTCTAAGAAATATTATATAATAAAAACAATTACATTCTAATAAATATACTATCTATACACGTAAATAATTTCAATGAACTTTTTCATCATTTTAATTTTACATCAATTTGAAAACTGATAGTTTCGCAAAGAGTTTAATTACCGTAATATAATTAATTTCATTCTTTAAACCGTACAAGTGTGTATACCCACCCTTCTACAATGTCTTCTTAATTTCAATTTTGCGAAACAAAATTTTCCATCACGTCGTTTCTCGTAATGGCTTCTAAATTGGATTTTAACTTTTACGGCATCTCCTAGAACGTTCTTTAATTTCACATTATATAAATATAAAATAATTAATATAATCATAAAATGAGTATATCAATATGTTATAAAAAAAAAAAAAAAAAAAAAATATATATATATATATTCCAAGTTAGTAATCATTTCTCTTAAATTTTAAAATATATCACTTATCATATTTTATCACTCGTCGTAAAGTACATTGAATTTTGAATACTTCTATAATAATAAAAAATACTCGATAAGTATTTGTTTCTTAAGTTTTTAAATTGTCTTCATCCTTTTCACATTTTTCTTTTTGCCCATCGTTAGTCCCTTCAATTTCGAATTTATTTATTAAATATTTACTAGATTTCCGTAATAATAAAATATCGAGATAAAAAGCCCGTCGGAATAAGTGAAGAAAATCAAGAAAATGACAAAGGATATTTTCAATTGAAGTAGCTCGTTCTTATCATTGATAGGAACAGGTGCAAGAACAGTCGCAATAATCCGCAACTAATGTTACAGCGTACGAATAAATATCTTTCATTTCCGATGATGCAGCCGATTCTTCCAGCCACGATGAATTAACGTGTCTTGCACTTTTTGGTACGTCCTCGAAATCCTATAAAAAAATTTTTAAATATACATATAAACTAAAAACATAAAATATTAATATAATATTCAATGATAATAATAATAATAATAATAATAATAATAATAATAATAATAATAATAATAATAATAATAATAATAATAAATTTTACACGTACACGAGTACTTCAAATTACTTTAAAATTCTAAAGAAAAAAAAAGGAAAAAGAAAAAAAAGATTATATCAAAAACAGGATCAATTGAATAAAAGTGTATCGCTGATAGATTAAAAAAAAAAAAAAAAAAAAAGAAAAAAGAAAAAAAAAGAAAAAGAAAAGAAAAAAAATGCAAATTTTTGAACGAGCACAAGATTATTTACAGAAATCATTACTTCCAAAATAACATTGTATGAGATCTATGAATAAATTTCACGCATATATACATATTTTCGAATTACTTAAAAAAAAAAAAAAATAAAAAAATAAAAAAATAAAAAAATAAAAAAAGAAAAAAAAAAAAATAAAAAGGAAAGGAAAAATATGATTAATTAAAAAGCGATATATCGCTGTCAATATCTTTTTTTTAAAGATGAGTATAAATGAAAAAACAATTTAATAGCATTCGATAAAAATTTGATAATAAAATTTGATAAAAAAAGAAAAAGAAGGAAAAGAAAAAAAGAAAAGACTTATTTACAAAAATTTATACTAGGAATAAAATTGAAAGTGATCAATAAGAAAATCGATTTGTATTATAGATAAACGTGTTCTAATATATAACATCGTAGGGCCTTGTAGAATCTATTAGGTAATTGCTATGACAACATGTAGAGATTAATTGGCATAGGCCGATGGACGATTAAATCCAGCAGGCATCTTGCAGGTTACGGAAACTGTTTAACGACGAAGCAGTCTCGGTAATGGCTCCGGTATTAACTCTACGATTAATCTTGTTAGCTTCAAATCCTGGCGATGCGAGCAGAGATTTAAGTTCGTGTTCGTATCGATCCGAATTTCTCGCTCCTTTTGCATTCGTCCGATTGAACAGTGGAAATGAAATTCCTGTTTTATTTCCGTAACCGACAAATACAAATGTTTACAAGAGTTATGAAAAATTATTAAATTAAAAATATCCTTTAGGAACATTAAAAGGGAACAAAACAAAACAAAAAAAAAAATTGTTTTCTAAATTAATAATTGTTAACCGTATTAACCAAATACAATTTTTTTTTTTTAATTATTATTATTATTATTATTATTGTTGTTGTTTTTTTTTTTTTTTTTTTTTTTTTTTTTTTTTTTATTAACAAACCCTCAGAACTGTCGATGGAATTTCTTTACGATCGTGAATCACGTGAGTGGATTTGCATCGATCCGAATCTTTCAAGATAATCGCTCCCAGTCTGATTATTTATTGATTTTTATTAAGGACAATATAATTGATCTGAAGTGAATTTTCTATGCTTAAAAAAAATATGCTTAAAAAATTAAAAAAAAATATATATATCTTTAATATCGTTTAAGTTTTGTTATAATAATTCTTAAGCTGTTTTAATACTTCTTAAGAATGTATCTTAAATTAGTGTTAAAAGAATTCCCTCGAGGGATTGAAGACTACAAGTCAAATGTTTCCACCTAATGATCTCTAATTATATTATCTTTTGAAATAACTATATATATACATAATTCTTATCTTTCTTTTTTTTTTATATTAGTTTATAAAATTTTACGAAGTTTCTTATGGCAAAATATATTTTGCATAGAGAGCTTTCATCATTCCTAATGAAAATAAGAGAAATAAGAGATAATTAAATTTAATTAAATAATAAATTATTATGTCTTTCTAACAACATACAAATATATATATATATATATATATATATATATATATATATATATTACTTATTATTACATTTATTATAAAGAATTTTTAATATTTTACATTTATATTAAATAATACTAATATTATTTCATCGAAAAGTATACGATATAATATCAAATCAAATATACCATGAAAGTAATACATAAAAAAATATTAGTAAAAATAATACAAATAAATGTATCATTCATATTAAAAAAATATACTATTCCCGTTTATTCGGTTGCAGAACACTCATGTTATTTATACTAATAGAAGAAGATTAATTTAAGTATTTATTCGTTAGAATAGAAAAAAAAAAAAATCAATAATACCGACATTATTTATTGATCACATCGAATATTTTCATCAAACGTATCATTAAATTGATTATTAAGTGACCAATGATAATATCTTTGTTGTAAATATCCAACGAATATAATGAAATAAAATAAAATAAATAAATAATAATAAAAATAGAAATATATATAATAATAAAAGTGTTGAGTTTCAATATTATTTCCGATTAATATTTTGTAATAAAATTTTTCATGGATTAACAAGTTCAATTGTTTAATTCTCACGTTTTATCTCGAAGAAAAATTAAAATTTATACAACGCCATAATTATCTACGATCGAAAAGTTTCGATCATATGCATTTTACTGTCTATATTATGCAATTTTCTTTTTTCTTCCCCACTTCGGTTTTCTTTTTTTCTTTTTTTTTTTTTTTTCCTTTTTATTTGGAAAGCCCACTTAATAACGATTAACTTGTAAATACTTCACAGACGCAATGGTTTTAACAGTTTATTTGTATGACTTCGATCATGTCATTTGTAAATTACAATACCATGTCATATGCACGAATGTTCTAAGTGGATTCTTTTTATTTTTTTTTTTTTTTTATTTTTGTTGAAAATATATAAATGAAAAAGAAAAAGAAAAAAAAAAAAAAGTGTTATCGTACACAGTGAGGGAAGAAATATTATCCTGTTCAAATTGTAAAAATATGTCTATTTTTTTTTAGGCTTTACGATTTGGAAAAAAAAAGAAGAAAAAAAGAAAAAAAGAAAAAACGAAGAAATAAAATAAAATAAAATAAAATAAAGTAAACAGCAAAGGAATAGAAATTAATGTAAAAATTTATGAAAGTTTTAAAGTCATTAAACTTCTGATTCACCCTTCATACATAAAACATACATATATCGTAATATACAAAAAGGATACGTTTTCAGTTCTCGGTAGAAACGTTTTCGTTTCTTTTTTTTTATGTCACGCGCTAGACTGACACGAACCTCTTGAAATATGCCCTTTGATCTCTGCGAATTAATAATTTTTTTTTTTTTTTAAGTTATTAGATATCATTAAAATGTTAACGTTAAACGTCAAAGCATAAAGATAGTCGAAAGAAGAAGAAGGAGAAGAAGAAGGAAAAAAGAAGAACCATAAAAAGAAAGAAGAACGAAAAAATATAGAAGAGGAGGAAGAATCATGAAAAAGTGGATTTTTCGTAATTTACAGAGTTGAATCGCATGGGTGCGTCGACTTACCAATACATCCTCCATATTGTCGGATAAAGGCTGAGCATCAAATGGCAATCCTTTTTCTGGCTTTCGACCATCAATCCAATTTAATGGACTTCCTCTTTCGTTGTATTCGATGTACTATTCTCATCGAGGGAGAGGGAGAAACATTTATTTATACATGTTCAAATATAATTTATCAATAGAAATTATCGTGTATTAAATAATAATGAAAATACGATATATAATATATTATTATAAATGTGTATTAATAAAAATATGATAATTGATAAGTGAATATATTTATCGATCTATAGAAATATAATAATACGTACGTCTTTATTAACGAAAGAGTAATACTTGATAGACTTATCTCTTTCATAATCAATTTCATAATTCATCATGGATTCTTCGTATTCTAAACTCTCGATTGGATTGTCCTCTTTTTTTATATTAATATCAGAATAATTACTGACATCGAATAAATTCATTTCCTTTTTTATTATAACATTTTCCTCGTAACATTCTATTTCTTTCTTTATTTTTCTACTTGTACTTGGCCGATCAATTTCAAATTTTTTCTTAACTTTCAATTTAATTTTTTCTGTTGTATTCCCATTGTCGTCATCCATGATATTTGTTTTCTCCATTTTTATTTCTTTTGGAGAAATATTTCTTTCGGTATCGACTTCGTCGGAAATCGATAATGTAGAACTAGTCGAAGCTACTACTTCGGGATCTTTCTTTTCACTTTAAAGATTGCAAAAAAAAAAAAAATTAAAAAAAAAAAAGAAAAAAAAGAAAAAAAAAAAAAGAAAAAAAAATAACAATACATTATCGACTAATGTATTTGTTAAAAAAACGTTAATGTTAATTCCTTTGATTTCAATCTTACCTGTTATCGGCTCCCAAGAGAATACTAAAGTCCAAGGAGTCGGAACTCCTTTTAAATAATTCACGAAGTTCCTTCAAATTCGTAGCAGTAGACCAATCCTTATCATTGCGAATCCTTGTTACTCGCGGGAACCTAATGCTAATTCCATCCGCTGTATGTACTCCTTGATCAGTAAATTCTGCTCCGGTGATCTCCCAAACTGGTTGTTTCTTAAAAAAAAAAAAAAAAAAAAAAATTAAAAAAAAATTAAAAAAAAATCTATACACGTAGAATTAATTTCTTTTGATGAAATGATGAAAGAATATATTGATTACCTTTGGATCTTTTGCAATGAAATCTGGTATCATTGGTTTGTTAACTCGTAACCATTTTGGAACTTTCGTTGGATCCTTACCTATTTTAATCATATCGAGTTTATTTTGAAGAGTTTCTAACATAGCATCGTCGTGGCCTGAATGTACCTAATTAATTATCACTTATTACTCGTCATATCATCATCCTCTTCAACTATTTCATTTTACATAGATCAAATTTTATCTTTTAAAATGAATCACTCACTTTTGTCACAGTTAACCATTTATCAGTATCAGGATCGTAACAACCCATAAGAAAAATTGACATCATTCCTCCTAAAAAAAAAAAGAAAAACAATAGATACATTTCAATATTATTAGAATTTTTAGCAGAGATAGAAGAATGATGATTATTTTGAAAATTTTTCAAAAAAAAAAAAAAAAAAAAAAAATCTACGAACCTTTTTGACCAGTACCATACCATGCGCCGAGAACAACGAGATCTGCACTATCGGCCATGGCGCCACCGAACAAATAATCCTTCTTTACCTTCAACCAATGTCTTTTACCGGGCTCATATTTACTCTAAAATAATTTTTTTACATACACACATATATATATATTCAATCATTATTGATATTAATAATAGTACCATTATAAGAATTTTTAAAAACGATTTATACTTTAATATCTTTAAGAACTAATCCTTCGAGACCCAATCTCAAAACTTTTGCAATCATCTCTGCCAAATCTTTGGGATTCTAAAATCATGATATATTTGATTATTAAATGAATATGATCGAAGATGTGCAAATTAAACTAATAAAAACAAAACAATTTGTTTGTTTTTTTTTTTTCACGTACATGCACTTCCTGTGATTCAGACAGCATTATTCTATTAGGTATTTCTGTCATACTATTCTTTAAAATCTTTCTTCTTTCTTGCATAGATCTGACAAGTTAAAATAAAATTATTACAATTTCACAGAGAAATACTTTATTGTTTTATTAAAACTTACTTGTTAATAAGCACTTCTCCATTGTAATAAATACAATCAAAGACAAAAAGACAAACGTTTGCGTCCTTAAATTCTGTTTTCTGCAACATGTAGATATAAGCAACTGCAGACAGATGTTTAGTATAAAAGTATTACTATCTAACATTATGAATTATTATATATACATATAGTTACATTTACCTTATGAATGCCTAAACTTCCAAATGGCAATGGTTTGCCAGTTTTGTTATCGATCAAAAGTATTTCAGAATCGAGAATTAAATCATCACCATCTGGAAACGCTTTCGGAATGTAATCCTTAAAGTGTTTTATCTGAAATTATTATTATACATTTTTTATCTTTTTTTCTTTTTCTTTTTGGAATAAATCTTAAATAATTCTAATAAAAAAAAAATTAATTAACAACATACTTTATGTGCCATAACTGGTTTAAGAGATCGACTAAAGTATCGAAATTCACTATCCCTCTTATGCACTTGAACACGTTCGCCGTCATATTTAATTTCAGCGAACATCCCGTTGGAACACTTTTTCATTGCCATTTCAACGGACTTGCATGCTTCAGCCTTAACATGGAATAGATATGTTGATAATGTAGTTATTTATATTATCTACGTATGGTAACGTTAAAAATTTATATAGGAATTTATTGCTTACCAACATCGGTAAAACAGGAGTCATAAGAGAGAGTGCTATTTTAGTGCCACCTGGCGAGGTCAATAAAGTAGTTCCCTTTGCTGAATTTGACGATGGCATAGAGGTAGTTGGCATAAATCGTTCCACCACAGTTTCTAAATTCATTGACACTTGAAACGCTTTAAATGCATCCTCGTGAACGGCGCTAAGACTATAATAATAATAATAATAATAATAGTAAATAAATAATTATATTTAAAAAAAATAATTATATTTAAATTATATTTAAATAATTATATTTTAAAAATATAAATTATATTAATTTATCATAAATTCTTTTAGTATAGAAATAATTATAGGAAGAACTCAAAAAATAAAACAAAAAAAAAAAAAAAAAAAAAAAGAAAAGAAAAGAAAAAATACTTACATGTGCTTAGGACCAGCATTTATTCGTAGATCATGCTTTATCAGCCTTATAATCATTTTCAAATCATTTCCGGTACATCTAAAAATCATAAGAATCTCAGATAGAAAAAAAAAATAATCCTGTTATTTTTATTATAAAACAAACGAATTTACCTATCAATAATCGATTTAAAGTGATGAATTTGTTCGTCCTCCTTCGTTAAACTTGACAAAAACTCGAGAAACTGATCCACCTGTATTTGTATGAAAAAAAAAAAAAAAAAAAAAAAAAAAAAAAAAAAAAAAAAAAAAAAAAGAAACGTATCTTATTGAAATGAAACAGGTAAGGAGAAAAATTTATATATATATATATATATATTAATTATATATTTATATATACATATATATATTAATTAATATATTAAATTCGAAATAATAGTAATTGATCTTTAAAGACGAAAATTTATCGAACCTACGAACAAACGGAAAATAGAAAAAATATGCGATTATATTTGATGAGTAAATTTGAAATTCAACGAGTATAGTGAGAGAAAATACATGCGGGATGTTTGGCTTAAAGAAGGGTCGATTCGTTTCAAAAGAAAAGAGACGAGAAGAAAAGAGAAGAGAAAAAGAAATAAAAAAAAAAAAAAAGAAAAAAAAACCTGTCAAGGGAAATTCTTATTTTTCGATTGAATCCAAAAATGGATGTATAAACAAGCAAATCCTAGCTTGACCAATCGACATATGTGGGAAAGATATTTATGCAAAATAAGGGATTGCACGGACGACGATAAAAGAATCCATTTAGTCGATTACATTTTCTGATCCCTTGGACAACGACAAGGACGACGAAGACCACCAAAATCGCATGTAAAAAATTGTTGCGGTACGAAAAAAAAAGGAAAGAAAAAAAAAAGCGCGAGGAATTCGTGGACGAAGAAGAAGAAGAAGAAGAAGAAGAAGAAGAAGGAGAAAGAAGAAAAAAAATAAGGAAAAGAAAAGAAAAAGAAAAAGAAAAAGAAAAAAAAAAAAAGAAAAATACTTTACCTCTTGAATCGTGAGCAAACTCTTCGGTGAGACTTTAATGGCCGTGCTACTCTCGAAAAATAGACGAATCGTCTCGGCTATATCACCCTGCTCGAGATCCTCCAACATCGAGTCTTCGTCTTGCAACAATATACGTGAGAACAATTTGATCAGCTGTTTACTTTGCAAATTGTAAATTCTCTTTGCCGCTTGGGGTAAAAGCAGCTTACAC